>NC_081351.1:5361863-5444457 GCF_029784015.1 Lycium ferocissimum
TATATGAAAGGAACAAATGTACCCGGAATTTTTGAACCCAACCCTTAAATTCCCTAATGTAGAAAAAACATTCAATTTTTTTGAAAAAAAAAATGATATGCAAAAGGGACGGATTTTTTTGGGGAAAATAAACCCCAAAATCGTTTACGCAAATATTTCCCTTTTAAATTAAGGTAAACCGTATAGTCCCGGATCCTTAATCCCGGGGTCCCTAATTTTTTCCCTATCGGATCCCCGAACCCTTACCAGAATTTTTTTTTGTTAAAGGTTTTTTTCCCCGGTGAATGAAAAAACCCTTTTAAAAAGGTTTCCCTAATTTCCAAAAAAATTAAAATGGCGAGTCTTAAAACAAAGTCCGAAAGAGCACCAACGATTTCAAAGTAGCTTTTCCGAGCGCTAACCCCACCCGCGAAAATGTGAACCATCACATCAACAAAATCGAATTAATATGAGAGAGGAAATCCTAGATTTGAGTTCTTAAGTTTAGTTTTTAGGAAACACTTTGACCAATAGTTGACTTTTTTGGTAAACGTGTCCGTATTGAATTTTGATAGTTTCGTTAGGTTCAGAGCATGATTTTGACTTATTAGGGTATTTGGTTCAAGTCTCGAGGCATTCAGATGTGTTTTAGGTCATTGGTTGGGAATATGAGAATTGATGGTTTTAGAGTTGACCTCTTTTGGAAATTCTGAGTGCATAACGAGTTCGTAGTGTGTTTTATGACTGAAATACATATTTGATTTGCGTCCAGGGGGTTCTGGGTGAGTTTCGGCTGTCAAAACCAAATTCGAGGAACACCAGAAAATCTGTTGTTTAGTTGCTGGTAGGCGAGGAAGGGACTGCAATTGCTAGCCTTTGTCGGACTGGCCATCATGATCGATTTGCGTTGCTTTGGCGGTTACGAGGTGACGCGTGGTTGGGTTGGAGTCGCGGGCCATCGCGGCTGCATAAGTTGCCTTGCGATCGATGAGCCTAGTTGGCTGTGTGTCGGATGACTCGTCGCGATCGGGACAGACTCGGTTCGTAGTCCGTTGTTACGACACATTTTAGGATCACGCGGGCACCTACCATTCTCACCGACAGCGAACCCTTAACCCAAAACAAAACTCATTTGCAATTATAAAACAAGATTCAATTACCTTCAGGTTATAACATAATCAAAATGTGGAAGTGAACTCACTTGTATAAATAAAGCGGAAGTGTTTACAAATGACTTTTATATATACTGAATCCTTTTCACATGACCTGGTCTAGACTAGTACCAGAGCTACTAATTTGAAGAGAATATATAAGTAAATATAAAAGACTTAACCTCCATCTCTGGGAATAGAAGGATGGAGGTCTTCAAGATAGGCACGGTGCATCTCCTAGAAACTCCAAATCAACCAATAACCTCAGTAAACTCTACACTCGAGAGGGATGTGGCAAAGGTAGATCAATGTAATAATAGTAATGGTAAGCATCATAGGCCAATAATGGTTAATAACATAACGGTAATAATCCACAAATAAACATGGTAGGAGATCTTAAGTCAATTCATGAATATAATGCTTGACTCGTCCCAAACGACCATAAAGCCTTATTCCATTAGCGCTCTTTTTAGTAATCCATACCACAGTAATTTTAGTCATTCCACACGTTCCCAACTCATGCATACCAATTAAATAAACACGCTCAAAATACCGTAACATTACCAATTATACCAGGGCCAATCCTACGCCAAGACCGCAAGTCAACCTATTATATATTGTATCCGTAATTCGTTTTAAGGAAAACTCTCTCACACATTCTAATATTCATCACTCACCCAAACCTAGCAAGTCATACACACCCATATTAAGGTAATCTAGCACTACACTTACCCAATCCAGGGTCACAGCCTATGGTTATAGCAACTAAGCCCAATTGGGCCAAGTTCGAGAATAATCATCCAAGACCCAAGTATAACTGCAATATCCTGTCCCCATTTAGTCACATACAAGGATCCCAACACAATTCATATCAAATCCAGCAACAATCCAATTCACTCTTAACATATAAGAGAGACAACAAAATGCAATAGAAATATATGCAAAGTCTAAGAATAACCAATCTGAACCAGTATATCGCAATCATATCACAACCATATCCCAGAAAACTAAGAGATACAATCTAATGCAAAAATTTATGAATGATGAATGCAATGCATATGCACCGTACATATGTACTCCGACGATGGAACATCACATCTCTACAGCGACAACCACGTGAGATCCGCGAAGTCCATGTACGAGTCACTTCACACAACCCGGTAGATGACCCATATCCAACCAATACGCCTATATTAGTCATTCCGCACATAGCCCAAAGATGGTTCGATATACAATAAGTCTCGTAATAGTACCCCATTGCATGTACTGATAAGACTCGTATCAAATATTTCTCAATGCATCTGTATTTCCTTCTCACTTTCCATCCTCAGTACCATAACAAGGCAATATAAATATATTATGGCAATAAGTATGAATACGATGCAATGTAATATCAAATAACCAATTAATCCCAAACGCGATACCACACATAGCACATAAGTAATATCAATAACAAGGCTACATAATAAGCTACAATGAAATCACAATTCCTATCTCAATATCAAATCAAAGTAAGGTACCACAATATCGTAATCATAATATATCAATTATCACCAACATCCAATGTCTCAATGTGGCAACGGGCCAATAAGTAAATAGAACAAGATAAATCAACAACGCAATGGGTTAGCTAGCCCCCAAATCATTCAAACAGGCCCAACCTAAGGTAATATCCAACCCAACTTCATACCCAAAGGTTTACATACATTCTCCGACAATATCATCTAAGCATATGCTTTGCTAATTGAAGTCTCACCATAAGGTAATCATAAATCTACAACTATACCAGTAATACACAATAACCACCATTTCAGATATGTTATTGATCTCGACATCTCCATCCCTAATCATCGAAGTCCTATACATGCATTCTCCGCTTTATCTAACACGCGTATATGAAAGTCTAACCGGAGTCTACCAAGAGAGGGTAACCGTAACCTACCTCAAGGCCGAACAGGTGCGCGAACATCCACATGGACTCCATCTTCCATCTTTGTAAGGAATTTGTAGATCCGAGAGGTCTAGGAACGATGGGTATATAATCTAAAATTTATCACTTTCCTAGAATTAGATAAACCGCTACATTGTATATTTATTAGATAATGCTCAGATTTGGGGTGGAAAACTTGGGTATAGTAAAGAGTTTTATTTTTGAAATAGGTCTTTAAATTTGTCTCGATTCGATCGTTGTTTGTTGCTAGAAGTTGTTTCCCATAGGTTGTAAACACCATGTATGCTTGAAAGTTGCCTGATCCGTGAATGAAAAAGAGTTTTCGAGTCGAAAATTGCAAATCTAAAATCTAGAACTTTTGAGTTCCTGTTAGGAAAGACGAGACCGCTTTAGCGGTTGGTTGATCGCTGGAGCGTCTCCGCTATAGCGCCGAAGCGGTTTGGGAGAGTGTATATGATCGTGGAAGCGGTCTGAGTTCCCGCTATTGCGGCACCACTACAGCGTTCTGAGTGACGGCTACAACGACGCTTATAACAGATAGCACCAGAATACGCTTTACAAATTTAATACATATACTATTTTTATGGAGTTATTTACCCTGTAGCGCACTAGATTAGATACTGAACTTGGGGTGATACGAAATCTAAAATTGCTCTACTCTTATAGGCACTATGTCTTAAAATCTTGATGACGAACAACAAGGTCAAGAGGTATAATGTAACATTCCGTAAACTTGAGTTAGGTGTGTATGTGTAAAAACTAGTATCAAGATGATATTTTAGCTATATTAATCCACTCAGGATAAATTTGGGTGATAAGCAGTCGTTTTGAAGTTAAACCAAATAGTGAAGTTCGTAAGAGTTCTCAAACTCGTCTAAATTGCGGTCGGTCTGACTTCTAAGCAAGTTTCGTGAAAATACACTAGGAATTTGGGAAAACCTCCTTCATAAAAGTTGTAGGTCATTCAAAATACTTTTCCAAAAGTAGGTCGCCTAGATCCAATGGAGCTCTGTGCTAGGAGCTATTCCTATTTTACTGAAAATCATCAGTGCAGTGTAAAAATTAGGCGTGCGCGGCGCCCTGGGCGTTTCCTTGGGCGGCGCCCCAGGCTAAATTTTCAGAAAACTCAAAATTTTGATGCCGACAAAATAGATAAATTGTGCGCGTCACCCTGGGCAACGTACCAGGCCATTTTATGCCTGAAGCAATTTTCTCAAATTTTATAAAAGCCTAACTTCGTTATATTCATTACCACTTCGTTTTGGCCGATTTTTTGAGAGGAAACAATCCTGGGGTTTTCCCAAAACATATAAGGTAAGTTCTTGATCAATTCCCATCATTACATCATCAAACTAATATCAAATTAACCTTAGCTCATCTCTCCAAACCCTAGATTCTTGAAAACTCTGGAGAGGAGAAGAATGGGCGTGTAGAAATTCGTCTAAAAGGTATGAACTTTGGTTTCCCTGATTTAATTAAAGGCTAGTATAGATTATACTATGCAATTGGAATTCATTAATGATTCACATAAGGTTCAAGAACATGTTTCTAGGCTTAGAAAGCCCTAGTTTTTGAAACGTAAAGAAAGTTCATAGAAACGAATAAAGCTTTAATCTTTCTCATCTAAATCCATTATAGATTAATGTTGAACCTTGGGAATTTCGTTTTGCTAGCTTTTAGCGGGACTTGAGGTATGTCTCTTTTGAAAACCTTCTTTTGAAGCATGTCTCTTTTAAAAAAATCCTTTTTGACTGTAAAGCTGATTTGTATGTCTCTTTTAAAAATCTTTTTTGACTATGAAGATGATTTCTATGTCTCTTTTTGAAATATAAAGCTTTGGTATTCGAACTTGAATTACCCCATAAGGATTTTAAACTTGATAGTTGAAAAGCTTGACTATCTTGTGTGAATGCACTATAATGGATTGTGTTGAACTTGAAACTTGCTTAAAGAAGTGAACCCGGTTTCTAAAAATAGAAATGACTTGATGTACCACTATAATGGGATGATGAACATAATCGCCCATGGAATATGTCATGGAACATCATGATATGACTATGACTTGTGGATTCGCTTCCATGCCATGATTGGAGTGATTCAAATTCTATGCTAGGATTGTGATTCGACTCTTTTTACCATGATTTATATTGTTCATGTCTGGCCTAGCTACTTGGGAGGAAGGGTAGTCACTATGGATCCTAATGGGGTTAGCCTAGCCATTCGGGAGGAAGAGTAGGCATCGAGGGTTCGTCACCCCGGTGTGGTTTATGCCTAGCCATTCGGGAGGAAGAGTGGTCATTGAGAGTTCATAACCTCGATGTGGTTTTGCCTAGCTATTCGGGAGGAAAGATAGCCGTCAAGGGTGACAAACCTCGATATGATGCTGCTATGCAGTTTAGGGAACCTTAAATGGTCGACTCTTCATTATAGTGATTTAGCCTCAGTACGGCGTTGTCACGACCCTAATTCGTGCAAGCACCTACCTTATTATCACTAGTAGGCGAACTCTTACCTGCTAACCCATTAATCACTCGCCAATTTCAACTTCTTAATCATTTATACTCTAACAATCAATAAATAAGTGAACGAATAAATAGTCTGAATAAGTCATAAATAATAAATAATATAAGTGCGGAATTCTTAACTATTGCACCCCTAAAATTTGAAAGTCATCGTACAAGGACTCTAACCAACAATGTCTAAAGAATGAAATATATGTCAAATATAATAATAAATAATGTCCGGAATTTAAAACAAACATTGGGAAAGAGCTCTTCGAGTGTGTCATGACATAGGTAGAAGCTCACCCCGTATCACGATCGAGCAAACGAGCTTCAAGCCAGAAATGTAATCCGGATGAATCTCCTGAACACAATCGCACTCAAAAAGGGTACAGTAACGTAGTATAAGTACAAACACTATGTACCGGTAAGCATGATAGGCCGACTAAGAATAGTTCGTGTATATAAGCATAAAATCAACAAGATAAACAGATAGACACTTAATACTCAAATCGAAGTCACGGAATATCCCATAACACAGTCATAGACTACGATGAAGCTTCTAAACCACAATTCTGTCAAGTCTCAATAATCTCACCTGATAATCACAAATCCAAGTTCCGACCCTAGGTAGATGTTACACCTCAAAAAATTTCGCGCTACAAGATCGTAGATGGCGTGGTACGAGCTCGGAAAAGAGTAAAGTTATACAAGGATTAGGGATGAAGATTAGATGATCTGAGTATAAGAATACATATATGTATGACATTTGGAGACCATAGGGGGTGAGCCGGTCCATATGTTGCTTGATGAAAAGCCCTCGTCATTGTAAGCCAAGTGGGGCCCACACGCTAGGACTTTTATAAAGGACATCTGAAGAGATATATGAGCAGTACATGGAAAGTTGAGCAAGTCCTAAGAAGGACCCTAAGCCAAATATGGACATAAGCCCTGCAAAAGGACGATTTAAGGAAACATTTCCGGACGATCTGAATTGGAGGGTCCAAAACGATATTATACGTTTGGAATTTGGAAAAATGCCAAGAATTAAAGTTGTAGATAATTGAATGAGCTTTCCAACCATTGGTCGTGGGCCCTCACAAGATATCGGGATCAAGAGTTATGACCTTTTTACTGAATGAAGGCGCAGGCAGAAAAATTAAGGCTGCGCGAACGCGCCCAAAGGGGGCGCGAACGCGGAGAAAGTTCTAAGTCGGTCCGGGTGGGAGCACCCGGACCGTTATTTAAAGGGGGAGACCCCCTCATTTTCGACCAAACACACCCAAAACCTCCTCAAATATTCCAGAAATTTCCCAAACCTTCCAACCATCAACTTTTTAGCCCAAAACCAGGTATAATTCCCAAATTCCGATCAAGACGGCATATAGTTGCAACTACAAAATTGTGTATTAACGCATTGTGGCTTAATATCAAGGTGGGGGAGTGAAGATATAACATTCTTATTGAAAGAAAGGTGTCACACCCCGATCTTACTAGGGTGTGATGGGTACCCGACTTATTCGGGAGAAGCGAACCGTTCACTCTCATGCACGTATGCTACACCGTTTTTTTTTTTGACTAGCATTAACATAAATAGCACAATTATGAACATAGGCTAACAAGCTTTGCGATCATACTATACAGCGACGGGGATAATCAGGAGTACAAATAGCTACGTACATATCCGTCTACGAGCCTCTAAACATCGTACACATATACATAAGAAGGGCCGAGGCCGTCGTGCCCGAATATATATACACAAAATAGTACCAAGGAAGTGAGGCTCCGGAACAACCGGAGCGCCGCAAAGTCTTTGCAGGAGGCTTCTAGGAACCAAACCGTCCGTCACGTCGACACAACGCGGCATGAAACGCAACAGTCCACAGAAGGGACGTCGACGATAATGTACCGAGTATGTAAGGCATAGTGATAACGTAGTAACCGAATGTATAGTGCGAATAATAACAGAATAGATATACGTAGCTCATCCCCGGTGCGAAATAACACATACATATGTATGCCCCCGTGCTTATCCCATTCTCGAACACGGTCCCGTATCCCCGCATACGAAAACGACATTTCGAAACGGTATCTCTTATTTACGTTCCACGGACGCCGAATACATCGGCTCTCCACCCCCCCCCAACAGTGTCCCAACACTACATGTCATATATATATCATACATCGCATATACAGACGCCGCGTACGGCTCTCCCATATCCCGCGTCCGGGCATCCTGCGTCTAGGATGGAATCCAGTTCGAATCGGTGTGGTAAAACGGTTACTTACCCTTCCCCTTTTCCCCATGTACATTTACATATGCATATATATATACATATACACATACATATACATATCCATGCACATTTACGTATATCATAAGAAGAGATTACCAATGAAAAGTGTCATTAAGGAAAATCAAATAGGGTCATAAGGTATAGTTTCATCTACTTAGACCCTTTATAGCAGTCATTCCCTATAATAGAGTTGAGATATCAAGAAATCGTTTAACATTTCCATATATTTTTTTTTATAGCAGAACATTTCGTCAACATATCTATCGTAGACATTTTCTCATTTTTGACTCCATCGTTGTCATTATAAGATCATATTCTTCTCCTTAGTCAAGGATTCATCTTTGTCGTACTTATCATGGACGTATGTTCTTTCTTAGCATTATCGTTATCACGGTCATCGTAGACATTTTGACATTAGGATAGTGTTGTACCTATCGTTTGATAATCGGGACGAGGATCAAAAGTTTCCTTAGATTCTACTCAAAACAAGTCAAACGAAACATAGGGAAAATCAGGAACAATGGGCCCACCTCGGTCGAATGAGATAGCGTACATAATTTACATATGTTACGTGTCATGACGTTACTTATGAGGATCTTAAAGTATTCGGGTCCTCTTTATGCAAGTTCTGAGACTTGGGAAGGTTTTTCAACATTTTGCATGTTCTAGTTCAATTCCATCGAATGAAAAGGGAAACTTAGGGTGCGGATTCCGGAGAATAGGGTTGTCCCGAGGCTTGTATCCGACTTGGTACGTCTAAGACATGCCATAGAAAGAAGGGTGCGAAGCCTTACATACCTCTTTCCGCTCCTTATGCCACTCCAAATTCAAGTCGCAAATCCGCGGAATCTACAAATTGGTCATGTTTACCAAACATGATTAGTGCCTTTAGAATTGAATTCTTAAGATAATACTTGGCTACCGACATTTCGGCAGCCTCCCCGTAATTACTCCATTCCACCAAGTTCAACTTGGCCAATTTCAATCAACAACAATCCGGAATTCAACCCCAAACGAACAACACAATATCAACAACCATACTAGCAATTTCCATATTCAATCCAAGTTACATGATATCAATTTACTACTTTCTTCAAAACCTTCCGACTCCAATGACACAATAGCAATCTTATAACATATTTCAACAACACTATTCTAGCATCATTATGTCTCATACATGCAAGAACATAACATTCAATTCACATAATCTCCCAAAACAAGCTTCCAACTACTAATACTTCACTAAGCTCATTAGGCTTTCGTTTGTAATATAAACTTCACAACACAACAACCAACATACTAAATAAAATTTGCTCACTATCTATTCACCATATCATACACATACACGCTATATACACCATGCACACACACGGCTTCATCATGCATTCCCAACTACAATCTCTCCAAAATCATTCAACTTCCATTTTCCACATAACATTCACAACAATAACAACCAAACACTAACTAAAATAATTAAAACATGCTTCCCACACATGCATACATGTGCACGGCCACATGCAATATTCCTTTCTTTCATGAATTTCATCCACTTTAGCATACTACAACACATAAACCTTCCATTCCAATCATTATAGCATACATACATCTTCCATAACACAAAGAACAAGATTCTTACCTTTTTCTTGAAATTTCAACTCGCCACAAACGTGGTTCTTTCGCCAAACTAATTGTACCACGTCGAAGAGCGTCTTGAACTTGTTAAGAATTCACGAAGAACAAGGTTTTTGAATCAAGATTGGAGAGCTTGAAATTTTTTTTTCTTTTCTTTTCTCTCTTTCTCTCTTGGCCGATTGCCTCTTTCTTTTTTGCTCTTGATTTCTCTTCTTTTTTCTTGAAGTTTCTAAGGATAATAATCCTTATATTAATTGGCACATGGAAAAAATTTAATCCATTTGGTGGGTTTGGGCCATAAGTGGCCGGCCACCCCTCTCTCTTGGGCCTCATCTTCTCTTAATTTTTTTGTTAAGCCCAATTCCTTAAGAATCATATTTTGCAAATTCGAAATAAATTTCCAAGATTCCAACTTTGCCCTTGGCCTTCCTTCGTATTTCCACACCACTATTTTTCATGAACAACACACACACCACATGAAATCAAAGCATGGTCTTATTCTTACAAATCACAATTACGTCCAAATTTCCCGAATGTGTGAAAACACGGGATATAACAAAAGGTATGAGTCTCTTGCTATTAACATTAATCTTGGTTTATTTACGGAGAAGGAGTACGTAAAATTGTTATAAAATGATTATCGTGATGGAAATATGGACAAACACCATATGGGATATTTATGAAGTATTTTTGGAGTTGGAAATATTATGGTTAATGTTGGTATTGTTGTGATTGTTGTTGTTGTTGAATTGAGAATTCGGGCTAGGCATATAAACGGGGGGAGATCTTTTGCCCGATTTTCGGCAGAATATAGAATAGTTTGATTTGAAACTTGGAATAAGTGTGCAATAAAGAGGCTAACATTAGTGTGAATCCTCTCGAATGTAGACTTGCGAGCTCGAACGCATAGGCGTAGCCAATAGGAGGTTGAACATGTATGTTAAGGCTCGTCCCTTTCTTTCAAAGGCATGATTCCTATGGTATGATTTCATAAATGTTTCCGTAACCTTCTTGTTTTCAAAAGCTAAAAGTCCATGGTTCTTAAAATCTCCTCATGATTTTGAGCATAAGAATGGTTTTATGATGGTGACAATGATAATGATGATTTTGTGTTTTAAGAACTCAAGTTTATGATTTCAAAGCGAATATGAAAATGTATAGCTACTTCTAGATTTTCTGAATTTTATCCATTGATGATGACTCTACCTCTAAAGGCTTCAGGGTGTATGTAAGGCTATCCCTTCTTTCTTTTTGCATGAATTACACAAAATGAGCGAACGACGAACATACATGACTCCGATGAACTCTAGTTCTCAGTAGTGCTTGGCATGATAGTTGTCTTTGATTCTCAAGTGTTGGCTTATTCTAATTATTCTATCGAGTCTCAAATGATGATTCAGTTTGTACATGATTGCTGCTAATAATCTATTCGTGCATATTGTTAATGTATCATTCACCGAGTCATTTGCCGGGTACGTAGTCGTGCATAGTTTCATTGCATTGTTCACCGAGTCCCTTATTAGAGGGCGGAACACGTATATATATGATTATTTCACCGAGTCCCTCACTAGAGGGCCGGGTACGGTATATATATGATTATTTCACCGAGTCCCTTACTAGATGGCCGGTATGGTATATATATGATCATTTCACCGAGTCCTCACTGCAGGGTCGGGTGCCGGTATATATATGATTATTTCACCGATTCCCTCACTTAGGGCCGGTTACGTATATATATATGACTTCATTCACCAAGTCCCATAATGGGCCGGGTACGGTATATTATATATGTGCATGACTCACACCTCATAAGGTACGCTTGGTCTTTCTCTTCTTGATTATCATACTTGTCTCTATCATCTTTTACTCGCTCATGATCTTCATTATCGTACTTCATGCTTTACATACTCGGTACATTTTTACCGAACCTCTTTCTTCGGGGTCGCGTTTCGTGCCAGCAGAGATACTCGGTTCGGTGATCCTCAAACCTGTGACCGCCACTACGGTTCGGGGAGCTCCATTGTTCCGAGCTTGGAGTCATTTGGTGCAGGGATCCTTTGGTATAGGCTTTGTATACTCTTGAGGTGCAGGACATATGTGGGTTGTGTATTCATGTTTCGGTTAGCTATATCGATGTAGTTCGTTTTGGATATTCCCGTGTATAGTGGCAGCCTTGTCGGCTTGCATATTTTGTTATGTTTGGTTAGCTGTGGCTTCTCAAGAGACGGGTTCTTTTTGATGTATGATATGATGAGTTTGTAGCGTGCTTTTACAGATTGTCATTTGTTTTCAGTTTCGGTCTAATTATATTTAGCAGGTTCGTATACGGGTGTCTAGTCCGGGCACTAGTCATGGCCCATCGGTTTGGGTCGTGACAAAAGTGGTATCGGCAGCAACATCCTCGGGTGTCTACACCGTGTCTAGTAGAGTCTTGTTTATCGGTGTGTTGTGCACCACATCTATAAACGAGGCTTCAGACATTTAGGATGTCATCTTTCTTTCTGATCATAGATCGTGCAGTAGTGCCAATGATAGGAAAGCTCGTTCTTGGTACGATTTTTGTTAAATTGTAGGATTGTATTGGAGAAGAGGACAAGTTCAGTTAATGGGAGCGTAAGTAAGGCTCCGAAGGGGGACATAAGACCCGTATCACCCGTCGACTCAGGATCGAGGATGTCAAGAGGTATAAGAAAAAGCATCAGCTATTCTATTGAGACGGACCCATCGGAGGACGTGGTTCCAGTAGGAGGAGACCCGACTAAGAAATCATATGACAAAGACCCGTTTAAGGGTTCACAAGACTCACCCAGTGGACGAAAACGTAATTGAGAAAGTACAGAGTTTGGCACATTTAGGTTTTCCTTACGTTTCAACATTATGTTAGGCCAGACTAGTAGACAGTAGGAAGACAAGGATGAAGAGCACACTGTACTCTATAGCCCACCAGATCAGGCTAAGGACCGATCGGCTACGGTGTATACGAGTTCTTGTTGGAATTTCCTATGTGTGTATGTAATTACTTCGTGGCAATGCGGAATAGTGATGAGCGGAAATCCAAAGGGGCCAATAACCAAGCATTCATAAGTAACGGCGACCAAGGTGTTTTCGCCACTATTGGGAATCTAAAAAATCTAGGATGAAGGGTAGTCATACACATACGTGAAAGGTGAATATTGAGGATTGAAATGGCCAAAATAATAATCGTGTAGTCGGAAGAGTAAGAGACCTTTTTTAATTCGGTGGGAGATGCGTTACGGAAATGTTTTGGAACCTATTAAGACCTCAACTTGCTCTAGATTATATGATGAAGGTCATGCAGTAAGGTGGGTGTGATTATATCAGCACTAAAACACCGGATCTTATCAGAGTTTCAAGGTTAAGCGTGCTAGAGTGAGAGAAATATTAGGATGGGTGACCCCCTGGGAAGCGTGCAAAAAAAAGTTCTATGAATTTAGACATAAGAGACAAATGAGAAGCTAGAGTAGCCTAAGGGAAATTGGAATATGCGGAGTGGTTGGAAACCTTAGAGGTCGCGTAGGACGAGGCAGACTAGTTCGGTGAAAAGAAAGGAGGTGCATCACAGCTCTAGAATTCGGATGAAATAAGTAGCGTTTGGAAATACTTTGTAAGCAAGGCGTTAGAAATTATATATGAATGCGTATGATATCCCATACGTGGTCGTATCAACGGTATGTGTTTCCCGGCTAAGGCATTGCGGTATATGGAAGGCATTGATTGAACAGGGTAATAAAGTTCAAGTGATAGAAGAACGTTACCAGGTAAGCTGATGTTACTTTCACTATAGGTTAGGTTTGGAAAGTTCTAATGCAATGACATCTGGAAAAGAAAGAAAGTGAGTATATGGAAGGTAAAGAGACCAAAAATGTCGGAAAAAAAATGTAAGAAACATGAGCGAGTGAAGCCTCCAAGAGAGACGACGGAAAAGCACGGACTATTTGGGTAAAAATTCGAAGGTAGGCATGTGAAAGGGATAAAGTGTGGTAGTATAGAATGAAAGAGGAATGTATGGGATTAGAGAACGGATTTCGATAAGTGGGACTAAAAGGATAGCGACCACAACGAGGAATATGAAGTAAGAGAAAGAATGATTAGGCCTTGCAACGATGCTAAGAGATTTTTCACTCTGTAGGTATATAAAAGGATAAACGGATAGTCATATTGACAAATATTGATACGGTTGCCTCGGATATAGAGAAGCTTTTCCTAAAAGCGCGACCCAAGAATAGAACGGATTTGCACGTTCAAAGGAATATTTCACGAACTTCCGAGCCAATACTATAAATAACAAAGAGGAGAAGGGCGCTCGAGAAGAAAGGAACCTAAGGAGGATTAAGGACGAATGTAAGGAAAGTATACTAATGGATTGATCGAAGAAAGAGGAAAGCATTTAGGAGTAAAGTAGCTGAAAACCTTCAACCACGAGGGTAAGAAGGATACTCTGATGAGTTGGCTGTAGAAAATCGATCAATCATCGAGATAAGAACGAGGATGATGGGGGCGACACAAATAATTCAAAAATTAGTAACATAGAACAACAATTCTCGAAGACCGAGAGACGCGATCATAGAGGAAATAGAATGAAATGTGAACGCGTGCATGGAGGACAACTCGGCCGTGACATCAAAGTATTTACGAAGGCTCAATGAACGAGGATGGGGAGATTGTACATTGTAAGAATTTCGTGCTAAGAGCAAGAAGTAGCGGACACTCAAAAAAACTTGATGCGTAGCCGCGTAAGACAAACGCTGAGTCGGGAAATTACGAGTAAGTGTGCTAAACGGGTGAAAGGACTGGTAGTGAATGGAAGAGTAGGGAATAATCATAAAATGGTATAGTATACACATAAATGGAAGGAGAACTCAAGGTAAGAAGAATTTTAGATATGTTATAAGCAAAGTCGGTAGGAAGACGATGGTAAGGTATAATCGAAGACTTATAATGACGTGGTGACTCTCGATGTCCCTATTAACTTGTGGGTTCGAAAAATCGTTAGTCATAAAGGATAGAGGTGCGAAAAGACGGAAAAGAAGGCATCGGAATTGGATCTAACCCTTATAAGTATTCCGATTGGATACAAGAGTGTGACTACCAAAAAGATAGATAAGTCAGATCATACGATGATGGAAACCCAGCTGTAAGAAGGTCGTGAAGTGTATATAATTATCGAAGACGATGGATACTTGAAGGCTATTGGCGTATAAGGACCTCCTTAATAAGGGGGGAAGAACATATTAGACCTGAAAGGACTTATGACGTTCTCAAACATCAGAAGAAGAAATTTATTAGCTCAGGGCTAGAGTTCAAGGCATATTGGCATATCGAAAGGTATCGAAAGAAGCGAAACAAATTGACAATAAGTGTACCATGAGGCGTACATAGGAAGAAAGTATGGAAGACACCTTGAAGGAAGCTTCACGCCGACATGAGCTACGATATTTATAGACTAAACACGTCGTGGTTTGAATTCACCCCCGTATCGGCAAAATTGGTACCGTACCTAAGTATGCAACGACATGTCCTAAAGAGTAATAAAGAGAGCAAGAAAGGTTTTCAAGTCAAATTATATATGTTGTAAAGAGAGTTGCAAGGATAACGAGAGATTGCGAGATTTGAGGGGAAGGAGGTTAAAGAAAAAGTTGTGGCTGTGGCGAATCCAAGAATGACAAAAAAAAAAAAAACATTATGGGATTTTAGCACCGGAAGGGATAACAATAATGTAGCAAAAAGGATAATGATTGGTAGTTTGGATAATTTTCGCAAGAGAGGAAGAACACTAACGCTTTTATGAATGGAAAAAAAAGAGTTCCTCGATATTAGAAAAATTTCATGGATCACTAATTATACTAAACATGATTAAGTGAGCATACGCTATGGAGAATGGTCAAGGATTCTTGAACCATCAATGTGAAGCTATGCCCAACTATAATTGCAAAAGAGAAAGGGAAACTCTCGGCCTAGAGCTAGCAGTGAGGTATCTCTTCAAAAAAATTTCAGTTTTTCCTAGGTAATAAGGAATAACGACGGATCCATTGAAATAGCAAGAACAAGTGTTAAAATTCAAGAGGTGGAAGTAAAGGGCTAGCCGATTGAAAGTTACGAAGCTAGATATATATATGTTGTAAGAGAGTTGTAATGGGTAATTGGGTAAAAATTGCCGTAGCCCTAATCTTCTTGCTTTTGGGAATGTTGTATGGATGCGACATTTGAGGTGGAAACCGTGTAGGTTAATGAAAAAGTTATGGTGTATTGTATGCTCAAAATGATGTGTAAAGAAATGAATCATGTTGAAAGGGGAAAACGGAGTCCAAACCGTGGTAATAGGAGTAGAGTTGTGCAAATTTAGTTAAACTCGAATAAATATGAGTTAAAATAGTTCCGAATATTTGTATAAGTAATGTAAACGTGTTGTTGTCGTTGTGGTTGAAGTTGGAAAGTTGCGAAATAGAAATGGTAATGTTGTGTGTGTCAAGGATAATAAATGGCGAAGACACATTATGTATATACGTATTTGGATATTGATATAACTTAGTTTTGGAAAGGAAAGTGCTATTGGGAGAATAACTTAAAGGATATAGCCATTATGTCCCTAGAAGTAAGTAATATCGACAAAGTAATGTTGAATAAGCATTTGGAATGTAATGTGATGTCTGTTCTTATTCTTAAAAGAGAGATGGCGACAAGGATGTAAGGATTAGAGAGATTGACTAATGAACTACAAAGAATCTAAGTCACCGTGTATCTATAGATCATATGTATTATGGAGTACATAAAACCCAATGGTGGGAGCCTGAGATGGCACCGAAGGAGGTAAACCCACATTGCGAAAAGAGGCCAATCCCACATTGGTTTAGGCGAATCGTATATGAGAATGGTGTTGCCCTTATGTCTTTCAATTGGGGAAACATGACATTGATATGCATATTTGCGAGAAAAGTTAATACTTGCGGGACGATGAATAGTTATGGCACGGCAAGTCAAGACTACAATAATGGAGATAGAATAGATTGCGAGATACTAGTTAATTTACGATCATGTACATGACTTGTGTTTGGGGCGTACCCATTTCTTAAGAAGTATATGTTTATTATGGCGGTTGTGTATGAAGGTAGCCTTCTCGGCTTATGTTCTATTGGGACATATATATATAGAGTTAAGGAAGAATGAGATAGGTAGCTTGGATATGCGTACCCTTTATACTTATATCGTTATAGTTTATTATAGGTAACAAGTGTATACGAGTAATCGGACCCTAAGGGAAGAATAGAGCGAGATACCGGTTCTAAGGAATCAAAGATGGTGTTGTGGGTTGGAAAAATAGTAATCGGACCCTAACATTCGAGGACAAAGAATGTTTCCGAAGAAGGATGTTACACCTCGAAAAATTTCGCGCTACAAGATCGTAGACGGTATGGTACGAGCTCGGAAAAGAGTAAAGTTATACAAGGATTAGGGATAAAGATTAGATGATCTGAGTATAAGAATACATATATGTATGACATTTGGAGACCATAGGGGTGAGCCGGTCCATATGTTGCTTGATGAAAAGCCCTCGTCATTGTAAGCCAAGTGGGGCCCACACGTCGGGACTTTTATAAAGGACATATGAAGAGATATATGAGTAGTACATGGAAAGTTGAGCAAGTCCTAAGAAGGACCCTTAAGCCAAATATGGACATAAGCCCACCAAAAGGACGATTTAAGGAAACATTTTCGGACGATCTGAATTGGAGGGTCCAAAACGATATTATACGTTTGGAATTTGGAAAAATGCCAAGAATGAATGTTGTATGTAATTGAAAGAGCTTTCCAAACATAGGTTATGAGCCCTCACACGATATCGGGATCAAGATTTATGACCTTTTTACTGAATGAAGGCGCAGGCAGAAAAATTAAGGAATTCGGGCGAACGCGCCCAAAGGGGGAGCGAACGTGCAGAAGGAATTCTAAGTCGGTCCAGGCAGAACCTGGATCGCTATTTAAAGGGGGATACCCCTTCATTTTCGACCAAACACACCCAAAACCTCCTTAAATATTCCAGAAATTTCCCAAACCTTCCAACCAATGAACTTTTTAGCCCAAAATCAGGTATAATTCCCAAATCCCGATCACGACGGCGTATAGTTGCAACTACAAAATTGTGCATTAACGCTTTGTGGATTAGGATCACGGTGGGGGAGTGAAGATATAACATTCTTATCAAAAGAAAGGTATAAATCTCTTGCTATTAACGTTAATCTTGGTTTATTTACGGAGAAGGAGGAAAATTATTATAAAATGATTCTGTGATGGAAATATGGGACAAACACCATATGGGATGTTTATGAAGTATTTTGGAGTTGGAAATATTATGGTTATTGTTGGTATTGTTGTGATTGTTGTTGGTTGTTGAATTGAGAATTCGGGCTAGGCATATAAATAAGGGAGATGCTGCCCGATTTTCGGCAGAATATAGAATAATTTGATTTGAAACTTGGAATAAGTGTGCGATAAAGAGGATAACATTAGTGTGAATCCTCTTGAAAGTAGACTTGCGAGCTCGGACGCATAGGCGTAGCCAATACGAGGTTGAACAGGTATGTTAAGGCTCGTCCCTTTCTTTCAAAGGCATGATTCCTATGGTATGATTTCATAAATGTTTCCGTAACCTACTTGTTTTCAAAAGCTAAAAGTCCATGGTTCTTAAAAGATCCTCATGGTGTCGAGCATAAGAATGATTTTATGATGGTGACAACGATAATGATGATTTTGTGTTTTAAGAACTCAAGTTTATGATTTCAAAGCGAATATGAAAATGTAGAGCTACTTCTAGATTTTCTCAATTTTATCCATTGATGCCGACTCTACCTCTAAAGGCTCCACGGTGTATGTAAGGCTATCCCTTCTTTCTTTTTTTCATGAATTACATAAAATGAGCGAATGACGAACATACATGACTTCGATGAACTCTAGTTCTCAGTAGTGCTTGGCATGACAGTTGTCTTTGATTCTCAAGTGTTGGCTTATTCTAATTATTCTATCGAGTCTCAAATGATGATTCAGTTTGTACATGATTGCTGCTAATATTCTATTCGTGCATATTGTTAATGTATCATTCACCGAGTCCCGGGCCGGGTACGTAATCGTGCATAGTTTCATTGCATTGTTCATCGAGTCCCTCATTAGAGGGCTGGGTTCGGTATATATATGATTATTTAACCGAGTCCCTCACTAGAGGGCCGGGTACGATATATATATGATTATTTCATCGAGTCTCTCACTAGAGGGCCGGGTACGGTATATATGATTATTTCACCGAGTCCCTCACTAGAGGGCCGGGTACGGTATATATATGTTCATTTCACCGAGTCCCTCACTAGAGGGCCGGGTACGGTATATATATATATAACTATTTCATCGAGTCCCTCACTAGAGGGCTGGGTACGGTATATTATATATATGCATGACTCACACCTCATAAGGTACAGATGCTTTGGTCTTTCTTGATTATCATACTTGTCTCTACCATCTTTTACTCGGTCATGATCTTCATTCTTGTACTTCATGCTTTACATACTCGGTACATTTTTTCTGTCGACCCCTCTTTCTTCGGGCCTGCGTTTCATACCCACGAGTGCGATACTCGGTTCGGTGATCCTCGACTTAGTGCGGCTATCACGGTACGGGAGCTCCATTGTTCCCGAGCTTGAGTCATTTGGTACAGATCCTTTTGTATAGGCTTTGTTATACTCTTAGAGGTCTGTGGACATATGTGGGCTGTGTATTCATGTTTCGGTCAGCTATATCGATGTAGTTCGTTTTGGATATTCCCGTGTATAGTGGCAGCCTTGTCGGCTTGCGTATTTTGTTATGTTTGGTTAGCTGTGGCTTCTCAAGAGACAGGTTCTTTTTGATGTATGACATGATGAGTTTACAGCGTGCTTTTACAGATTGTCATATTATTTTCAGTTTCGGTCTGATTATATTTAGCAGGTTCGTATACGGGTGTCTAGTCCGGGCACTAGTCATGGCCCATTGGTTTGGGTCGTGACAGTAGAATCACTAACCCACAATTTCACTCAGTCAATAATCATATCTATATCATAATATCCATTCAACAAACTATAACAAAATGAGAACTAAACGAGCATATAATAATGCATTATAAAATCTAATGATGTGCAATGCAAAATATGATGAAATGCATGCAATGCACTGGCCAAATACCTCACTCCTCAGTCGCTCATCACTCGTGTACATATGTAATGATTGGTGTCTTTGCCCAATAGCTATGACCTACAGGGGACCTATGGTGTCCATGTACCACTCGCTCCGGAATTGACCTCGGATCACAAGCCCATATTCTAGGTCACATCCTCACCCTCTGTCAAATGTGCCCATAATCTAGGTCACATCCTCATCCCCTGTCAAATGTGCCTTATCATATATATATATATATATATATATATATATATATATATATATATATATATAATCAAGTACCATGTATCGAATAGTTTCACAAGTTCAACAAGAAGATTATATTAACTTCTTCACTAATTTCACATTACTTTCCATCACGTATGAATGTATGAATGCATACATGAGTGTAAACTGGGTAAAACAATGCAAACAAAATAACAATGAAGGTACAAGTCACAAAGCCACAAGTCATATCAAGACTTAGATAAATCAGCTCAACCATGAAATGAATCATACCAACCATCTCAATCAACGTAAGGGTCTATGTCCCTCTTTATTTCCTAACATAACACGTACACCTCCCAACTAAGTCTTGTATCATCAAGGTGCTCCATTTTCTCATATGTCATCATCAACACCAAGTCATAATTCAATACTAATATGCGCATGAATAAGAATGTATGCCATGCACGATATTGTTATCAACAGTAAATCACAATCAAGATTTCATCTGTGTACTATCACAAGTCTATATCATGATTCAGGTCTAAACTCATTATGCTTCCTTTCTCTGAAGATATGTGTCATAATAAGAGAGAGTTGACTACAACACGTATCACAATAATAACAATCAAGGTAACAGCCTAATAATACTAACAGTGCAGTAAGCCATAATCAATATCACGAGTATACATTAACTCCTTTCTTCCCATATCACCACAACCTCCTATTCAATACATAAAGGAATGGCGATAAGCCCGCATAATCAGAAGTCATACCAACCTAGATAATATCCAACCAACCACCATGCCCGAAGACCTAATCATGCTTTCTCCCATCAATTCTACACAATATATATGTTTTACTAATCAAAGTATAACTAAAGTAAACCGTAACCTACCTCGAATGCAGAACAAGAGCCACGAACTACTCCACACGAGCCTTCTATTTTTGAAGTGCCTCAGAACGATTAAAATCTAACAATATGATGCTAAGTAAGCAACAAACCATGTATTTAAACAAGAACAACAATTTGGGGAAAAAGACCCACTTACTTCTACCCTTTTCAATCGATGAAACCATCCTTTAATGGTGAATTTATCATAACTTCTATCTCCACAATCATTACCGTTCAATTCATGGATTTCTAATCAATTTTACCCTTTGAAATAGATTTTAGGACAAAATTTTGCATTTTTATTAGAACCCTAAGTCTTAACATGCAATTTCAACCATAACAGATCAAATTCCTTCCTAGAAAGTGATAATCTATACTTCTAGATGATTAATCAACAACAAAATCAACAACCCATCAATTATTTAAGGGTTTACTAATTCTAGGGTTCTAGGATTTTTACCCACCATTGATGGACGTTAAACTAATCATGGAACTTGAAGAAGAAAGGAAAAGGAACAAATAAAGGTGGGGACTTACCCTTCAAGATGCTTTCACCAATGAATGGAATGAAGTTAGCCTTTTTTTCTCTTGAAAACTTAATATGGGTCTTGTGGGTAATGGTTCGGAGTCAAAATATAAAAATAGGGTTTTCTGCCCCTGTCGGTCTCTGCGGCGGACCCTCTACGGTGGCCCTGAGTCCGCTACAACGGACCTGCTGGAACAGTCCGCACAAAAATGGTCATAATTTCCTTATATGGAGGTGAATCGCGACGATTCTTTTTGCTATATATTCATAATTACGATACGGTCTAATGGTTCAATCCTCGGTGGTTTGATCAATATAGAGCCCTTTCTAGCCCAAGACCTATGACGAAAACATCGAATATGAGCGCGACAAAACCCAAACCCATATGAAACTCTTCCAAAACCTCGCCAAAACTTGTGGACAAGTTCAAAATCATCATATTAATTCCAAAACATTGACACGGGATCATTCTAACGCGACATTGACCGTGGTCAACTCTAACTCGTTAACTTAACTAGCTTCTCTAGGTGACTTAATTTACACTCGAACCTTGCGGGAACCAACCTAATTACTTCATTAAGTGATAGATCATACTAACGGGACTTGGGGA
This sequence comes from Lycium ferocissimum, assembly GCF_029784015.1. Lineage (NCBI taxonomy): Eukaryota > Viridiplantae > Streptophyta > Magnoliopsida > Solanales > Solanaceae > Lycium > Lycium ferocissimum. Next base: position 5,383,828 of record NC_081351.1, read on the forward strand.
AGGGTCAACAAGGGTAAATGGTATAACGATCAGGCGGATTACTACATCAGATACCAATTTACCAATCGTTCGTCCTCGAAAGAAGAAGGGGAGTATGAAGGCTGACGATAACCCAAGAACATGTCTCAAAACAGCACAAACCTTTAATTATAGACACAATTATAGCCCACTCTGAACTGGTAAAATACTCTAATTCCGCTAGCCTATCTTTACCCTTAGAGCCGTTCTTAACACCAAGATTTCCTAGAAACATGTAAACACGCACCACAAGCCCGAAACCAATCACAGTCCTATCACCCATCTAGGATGACTAATTCTAGTCCCTTATATTTTAAAAATGCTCACTCAAGCTATCCGATTAGTAATACCCATCACATAACCCACTACCACGAATATGACATCATCTCGAAAATATAACCCAAACCTTCATATTATAGGAATTTCCATAAACCCTCTCGTTCAACCCACACTGACTCATCTACTGTAAAGTGTTACAAAACTATCCATCTGCGAACCACACAAACCAATTCCTTAAGCCTTAACATGTCGGTTACACAAACTTGCTTCTCATTAGTCGCTGATCATGAACCCTCACGAAACTATGTCACATCACTTAGTTCATTTTGTAGATTCCTTTCCTTAAGTGTACTAACAATCACACCTCGTCCGAAATATGTAAGACAACAACCCCACAACCTACGCTAACCTAAGTAATCCCGATTTATAATCAAATCACAATCATCGTTACTATCTAATTATTTCTCGAACCCCTTCAATAGGATACCACAAATCACAAGTCTTGTAAACTAGCCGAGTCTATCCTAGAGATAGTAGCATGCCACATCTACACCTTTGAGTTCCCTTAGCTCTACACCCCACATATGAGTTCCTAAATTTCCAAAAATGCTCTCTACAACTTGAGTTGATTCAACCTTCAGCTTACTCAACTCTAAAGCGCAATTATCCCTTTGAAAACTTTTACACAAATCTCAAAATTCCTACCACAACTTATACCATCCTAATTTTCGCTGCGGTGGCCACTTAACCGGTGTGCTCGGTTTTCTACGACGTATATCTACCAAGGTGCCTTTGCTCGAATTCCCTTAATCTAAATTTCCAAAATGCTCTCTACAACTTGAAGTATTAAATTCAAACCAATCATTCATCACTAATTTACCACTACGATGCCTTACTTGTCCTATTTTGCAAGAAAACACACAATGAACCTTAACCATTCCCGCAATTAAAATCATTTTTGTCATTAACTAACCAAGTAGTAACACCACTATATCAGTTGGAACTAAATCGCCGAACTTAGTTTCCACAATGGTGGAAGAATAAGACAAAAAATTTGAATCCCACCAATTTGAATGAAGTAGCATGAAAGAATGAAAGAAGTGAAAGTTTCCTAAATGTCGTATAGCCTCTCGCAGATAGTTACGGAGCTCCTCATACCGATCTGTAAGACTCTACTAGACATGTCCTTGTACAACGAGATTTACAAACCTAGGCTCTGATACCAACTGTCACGACTCTAATTACCGATCGTACTGGCACCGAACTTATTATCACTAGTAGGCGAACACTTACCCGTTAACCCATTAATCACTAGCCAATTTCAACTTCTTTAATCATTTATACTCTAACAATAAATAAATAAGTGAATGAATAAATTGCCTGACCAAGTCATAAATAATAAATAATATAAGTGCGGAAGTCTTAACTATTACACCCATAAAATCTGAAAGTCATCGTACAAGGACTCTAACCAATAATGTCTAAAGAATGAAATATATGTCAAATATAATAATAAATAATGTCTGGAATTTAAAATAGACATTTGGAAAGAGAGATTTTCAGGTGGCATTGCATGGGTAGAAGCTCACCCACGGATCTGATCAAACAAACTAGCTTCAAGCTAGAGATGTAGCCTGGATGAAATCTCTGAAACCCAATCTACACTCAAAAAGGGTGCAAAGAAGGTAGTATCGAAAGCACTATATACCGGTAAGCAAGGCTTAAAGGCCGACTAAGATTAGTTCATGTATATAAGCATAAAATCAACCAGATAAACAGATAGGCACCTAATACTCAAATCCAAGTCACATAATATCCCAGAACAGAGTCACAGCCGAAGATGAAACTTCTAAACCACAAGTTTGTCAAGTCTCAATAATCTCACCTGATAATCACAAGTCTAAGTTCCGACCCTAGGTAGAATCACTAACCCACAATTTCACTCAGTCAATGATCATATCTATATCATAATAGACATTCAACAAACCATACCAAAATCAAAACTAAACCAAAGATATAATAATGCAGAATAAAATGTAATGATGTGCAATGCAAATATGATGAAGTGCATGCAATGCACTGGCCAAATAACACACTCCTCAGTCACTCATCCTTCGTGTACATACATGCTAATTGGTGTCTTTGCCAAATAGCTATCACCTACAGCGGCCCCATTGTATCTATGTACCACTCGCCCATAATCTAGGTCACATCCTCACCCCCTGTCAAATGTGCCCATAAGCTAGGTCACATCTTCACAAGTTAACTTAACAATATATATATATATATATATATATATATATATATATATATATATATATATATATATATATATATTGTGACATAACTTTCAATGATTGATTATCAAGTACCATGTATCAAATAGTTTCACATGTTCAACAAGAAGATTATATTGACTTCTTCACTAATTTCACATCACTTTCCATCATGTATGGATGTATGAATGCATATATGAGTGTAAACAAGGTAAAACAATGCAAACAAAATAGCAATGAAGGTACAAGTCTAAAAGTCACAAGTCATATCAAGACTTAGATAAATCAACTCAACCACGAAATGAATCATACCAACCATCTCAACCAACATAAGGGTCTTTGTCCCTCTTTACTTCCCAACATAACATATACACATCCCAACTAAGGTTGTATCACCAAGGTGCTCTATTTTCTCATATGTCATCATCAACACCAAGTCATAATTCAATATTATTATGCGTATGAATGAGAATGTATGCCATGCACGATATCGTTATCAACAGTAAATCACAATCAAGATTTCATCTGTGTACTATCATAAGTCTATATCATGATTCAGGTGTAAACTCATTATCCTTCCTTTCTCCGAAGATGTGTGTCACAATAAGAGAGAGTTGACTATAACACGTATCACAATAACAACAATCAAGGTAACAACCTAATCATACTGACAAGGCAGCAAGCCACAATCAACATCGCGAGTATACATTAACTCCTTTCTTCCCATACCACCACAACCTCCTATTCAATACATAAAGTAATGGTGACAAGCCCACATAATCAGAAGTCATACAAACCTAGATAATATCCAATCAAACACCATGCCCGAAGACCTAATCATGCTTTTTCCCATCAATTCTACACAATATATACGTTTTGCTAATCAAAGTATAACTAAAGTAATTCGTAACCTACCTTGAATATAGAAAAATTGCCACGAACTACTCCACACGAGCCTTCTATTTTCGAAGTGCCTCAGAACGGTCAAAGTATAACAATATGATGCTAAGTAAGCGAAAAACTAGGTATTTAAACAAAAACAACAAGTTGGGGAAGAGGACCCACTTACTTCTACCCTTTTCAATGGATGAAACCATCCTTTAATGGCGAATTTATCATAAATTCTATCTCTACAATCATTAACGTCTAATTCATAGGTTTTTAATCAATTTTACTCTGTCAAATAGATTTAAGACAAAGTTTCTATTTTTATTAGAACCCTAAGTCTCGACATGCAATTTCAACCATAAGAAATCAAATTCCCTTCCTAGAAAGTAATAATCTATACTCCTAGATGATTAATCAACAACAAAATTGACAACCCATCAATTATTTAAGGGTTTACTAATTCTGCTGTTCTAGGATTTTCACCCACCATTGATGGGCCTTAAACTAATCATGAAACTTGAAGAAGAAAGGAAAAGGAACAAATAAAGGTGGGGACTTACCCTCCAAGATGCTTTCACCAATGAATGGAATGAAGTTAGCCTCTTTCTGTCTTGAAAACTGATTATGGGGTCTTGTGGGTAATGGTTCGAAGTTGGAATATAAGAATAGAGTTTTCTACCCCCATCATTTGTTGCGGTGGTCACCATGTCCACTGTGGTGGACCCGTTAAAGTGGCTCTGAGTCCCCTACAGCGGACCTGCAGGAACAGTCCGCACAAAAATGGTCATAACTTCTTCATACGGAGGTGAAACACGATGATTCTTTTTGATATAACTTTGTAATTATGATACGGATCTAATGGTTCAATACTCACTAAAAAATAGGTCGTTTGATCAATATGGAGTCCTTTCTAGCCAAAGATCTACGGCAAAAATATCGAATACGAGTGCGACAAAACCCAAACCCATCTGAAAATCTTAAGAACCACACCTAAACTTGTGAAAAAGTTCAAAATCATCATATTAAATTGTTGGAACTTCGAAAACTTTGGCATGGGGTCATCCTAACCCAACGCTGACCGTGGTCAACTCTAACTCGTTAACTTAATTAGCTTTTTCATCAATGACTCAATTTACACTCGAATCTTGCGGGAACCAACCCAATGACTTTATTAAGTCATTGATCATACTAACCGGACTTGGGGTAGGGTCAACAGGGGTAAATGGTAGAACGACCACCAGGCTGGTCGTTACATGCATGTGTTATACTTTGGTTGCCTGTGAGTGGCTTGTTGATGATCTTGAGTTCATGATTGAAAGACTTAAATATGATAAATGACATAATGAGTTGAAATTGATTTAGTTCTCCTTTAACAGTTTCATTAATGGTGTTACTAAGTTTGGTGATTTAATTCTATCGTTGAATTTCAAACTGCTTTTATTGACACTATTTTACTGATCCTTATTATATTATTTTGTTATATTAACTATTGTCTCGGAGACACTCACTGAGTACCTAGTACTTGGGCATACCATTGTTGTTTTCTTATTGTCACGACCCGACTCGTGGGCCATGAGGGGTATCCGAAGCTTACTACCGAGCACCACTTATCATGCTGACTACCTGGACACATATCACTCTCAACACAACTTATCATGAACCAACCTCAAAATACCTCCCAAAACATATATATAAGCATAGGCCCATAAGGCTATAAAAATAATGTACAAACTATAATGAAGAGACCACATGACATCTACAACCCACATATAGGTATCTACGAGCCTCTAACGGGAGTACTGGAATCGTAAGGATGGGACAGGACCCCGCCATGCCCCAACATGTACACAAAAGAATATACCAAGAAGTGGCAACTCCGGAGTAGTGGAGTGCTCCTGTAAATCTCTTGAAGAGCTCCTAAGTGTCCGCACCGTCTCTCTATCTACCTATGGGCACGAACACAGCATCCATAAAAGAAAAGGACGTCAGTACGAAAAATGTACTGAGTATGTAAGGCATATATGATAACATAATAAGGAAACATAGAAAGCATAAGAAGGAAAGATAACTGTAGCTGCTTGCCTCTTGAGGCGGAATCATGCATGCTCACTTTTACCTTTCAAACATGTCACATATACATACATAATCTGTCTGAATCAATAACATCATTAGCCCGCGTCCGGGCCTCCCATGTCCGGGGTAATCATCTCACGCCGCCCACTAGTGGTGCTGCCCGTGCCATATAGGCATGGTGTAATCATCCATAAAAAATTTGCCCGCCTTAGCGGTGCTACTCGGCTTGTTTAGGCGCGGTGTAATCTTATATACATCGGTAACTGTGAGCGGGGAGATCAAATAAAAGTTATCAATCTATCGGAGTGACGTAAGGTCGGGAACCTCCGATTTTGTTGTGGAATAATCATGATCATCATGTCTCACCTTGAAGGAACTAGCATCATAAGGTGAGTCTAACACCAATGAACAACATCAAGGAATCATATAAGGATCATTAGCTTCATAAGAATATCACATCATGAGCTTTAGGGTCTCTAGATTTAGATTCATCGTCATCATTATCACGTTCATAACACGTCTCTTATCATTATCGTGTGAGTAGCTCTTAATAATCATAGACTTATAATTTCCGGAATATGAGAAAGTCATGGAAAGATAAAGGAAGTCATATTATCGAAATCATGCCTTAGGAAAAAAAAAGGGGACTAGCCTCACATACCTTTGCGTCACTCTAACTTTACCGACTAAGTGCTCCCCTCTAATACTCACAATTCTACATTCAAGAGAATTCGTACTAAAATTAGATAACCGGAAACATACTTGAAGCTAAACTAAGGCAACTAAGGGCTAACGAAAATTGGGCAGCACTTCCTTTGTTTCTACAACGTTCTCCATATAATACAACAGCTCCCAAACATCAATAACAACATCCATAATATCATTATCGATAAATTTTGTTAAGCTAGACATTATTCAATTCTCAAAATTCCCTCTCAAGGTAATCCATAACCATAGTTATCACCCAACGTCGCATTCATTCATCTATAATGCTTCTTCAACATCCTTAACATCATTCATAAAAAGATTATACTCATTCCATACTAAGAATCATAACTCAATTGAACTTACTACTCAAGATACCATTATTTCCATATTTGAGCTCATATTCTATATTCTTCTTTAATCCAAGTCTTTCAACCACTCAATACCTCTAATAACATGAAATAAGTTCAAAACTCACCTTTGAATATGCAGGAATGGTCCTTAGATAAAGATATTCCAGTCGAGACAAACTCTAACTTCAACACTAAAGAAATTCTTGGCTTGTATCAACCCTAGTGAGCATCCATGTACTTGATTCTACCAACTCTTGATGTTTAACTCTTGATTTCTCTTGGGTATTTGTTAAAATGGTATGGAGAATATTCTAGAGCTTTTTTGAGGTGTGGAGAATGAATGACATGAAAAATGAGGACTTGGGGGTCTCTTTTTATAAAAATTAAAAGCTGCCCGACGAGGATTATATTGACCCTTATACGGTCCGTATAACTTATACGGTCCGTATAAGTGGCCGTATAATACCTCCAGTGAAAGACCCCTCTCTGGACAGGTTATATGGTCCCTTATACGGACCGTATAAGTGGCCGTATAACTCAAGATTTCTGAAATTGCTCCCGTTGTTTTGTTTAACTTCCAATCCTTATGGAACCTTCTTAACACTTGTTTAACACTTCATTAACAACCTAAGGAGCATTATAGCTCTTCCTCAAGACATTATTAAATCGACTTTAGCTCGGTACTTCACAAAACCCTTCCAAACACGACTTATACTTTGCCTTCCTCAACGAACTTCCTTCTCTTGCCTCAAATGTCTTTGGAATCTTAATTAGAATCGCTAAGTACCCCTTATTATTTTTAGGGACATCAGGTCTATCTTCTAGGCGATTTTTGTGAAAATGTGTTGAGAATTTGGAAACACCTCCTTGATGAAAGTTGTATATCTTTTAAATAACTTTTCAACGGTAGGTCGCCCAGCCCAAGCAAAGCTACGTACAAAAAGTTATGCCTGTTTTAGTGAAGCCTTTATTTGCTGGAATTTTGGTCCACGTTACGGTGAGGCGTTACGGACCGTAACACCATATCGTAACGTCAAATATTTTCACCAAATATTCTGGAAATTTTGGTCACGTTACGGTGAGGTGTTACAGTCCGTAACACGCTACCGTAACGTTAATTTTTTCCCCCGAAAATTATAAATAGTTCAGTTATTTTATTCACTCCTCCACTTTCTGAAAAACCCTAAGACCGAAAACCATTCCTCCAAGTCTTGAACCCAAAGGTGCGAACATCTTTATCATTATTAATCCATCCTAGCATTAAACCCATGATTATTAACATAATTCTTGTAGCAAAAATCTAGGGTTTGCAAAGTAATCCTTCTCAAAGTTACTCAAACCAGGGTTTTGGGTGGTCTTCGCTAAGAAGGTGAATTGTTAAGATACGTAAAGCATAACTAAGATATGTCTCTCTTTTGAAAACTTATTTTGAATGAAAATCGTTTTTTGAAACTATTGTTGGAAATATAAATTTCATTCAAGGTTCTTTAATGAATGAAAAGAAAAGTAATCTTTTCATGTTTCTTGAACTCTAATTCATGTCTAAATGGTGGTTAATGTGTGTGAGGGGACAAACCCACATTAAACCTAGATTGTAACAAACCCTATATATTTATATGATATTATGAAGGTTTTCCTCTATAAGAGATGCTTAATAATGATGGTTAAAGGTTGGTAATGATGTTCTCATTGATGAATTATGACATGAAAATCTTTCGTAAAGAAGTTAAACGTTTTCAAAACATTGATTGGAATGACTTATTCTTTCAATATGGCATAATGAACCTTAATGACAATTGATGATGTGACTACATTACAAATGAATTATGAATTGGCTTCTATGCTATGAAAATTGGTTGTTGTTTTTTGTCTAGCTACTCAGGAGAAAGGGTAGCCACTATGGATCCTAGTGTGATAATGCCTAGCCATTCGGGACGAAGAGTGGCCACTTTCGAGTTCGCTACCATCGGGTGTGATTATGCCTAGCTATTCGGGAAGAAGGATAGCCACCGTTTAATTTCATATTCCGGTGTGATGCTGTCACGCCCCAATTTCCGAGGGACGTGATGGGCACCCGACCTCGATTTAAGGCCGAGCGAACCCGCAGACCTTTATCGCACATGTAAATTTTTTTTTCAAATCTCTAACTGATTAATCATAAAATACATAATAAAGCTTTCTAGCTTGACATAATCTGTAATTATACAAACTTTATTACAAACACAAATTGACAAATCGGCTGATGGAGCCGCTCACACAACTGACACACTATACCCACACCACTGTCTGCAAAGTCTCTAGTACCGTCCAGAAGACACAACGTACGTACTCGGACTCGGCGGTGCTCCGGAAGGAATTGGAGCTCGCCAATCATACCGGAACATCTTCAACTCATCGTGGGTACGCGCGGCATGAAACGCGGCCCCCGAAGAACGGGGGTCGACGGAAAATGTACGAGTATGCAAGGCCGTAAAATAGCGTACAACATCATAGTCAAATCAAATACAAAAATATGACCGACAAAACCATCACCGGACTCAAAATACGGACCGAACGGACGGAACCTTAGTGATATCCGTAAGTACGAGCATAACGGACAAAATCGTAGACGAGAATCGAGGAGGTACAGAAGGCATACCGGACGTACCAGGCAAACCCGCAATCGGAGCCGACGTACAGAGTATATCAGACGGATTGTAGACAGAGCAAAAGTACAGAGGTATACCGACAGAATCAGAATCAGAATCGGGATACAGAGTGAGCGTAATGTCAGACGCAGATCATACAGAACGTACAGAATGCCAGAGACGTACCATACGTACCGATACAGACCATACAGACGTACAGAATGCTGTTGCAATTCAGATTCATGTGCAGAACAGAACATACAGAATACTGAAACAGATTATATCCATATGCAGATAACAGATCCCGGCCCCCTTTAAGGGACGCGGTAACAGAACCAGAATCATTATCAGATATGCATGTAAACAGAACGCCGTAGCGTGCATATATCAGAACCCGGCCCTCCAGTGAGGGGCGCGGTAACAGAACCGGCCCTCTAGTACGGGACGCGGTGAACGTACAAATCGAGATGCCATCCCGGCCACCACCCCATACATCAAATCATAATATCATAAAACGAGCCCGGCCCGCCTATGAGGGACGCGGTGAACAATGCATAGAGGTGCACGATAACGAACTCCGGCCCGGGCGCGGTGAGCGGACATAACGGACGGTGCGGCGTAGTGCGCACGATAACATATCGAACCCGGCCGGGACGCGGTGAAAGATACATTGAGTCTTGCACGAGCGAGTAGTGCGAAAACATATGCATACGGATCCGGACTCGACGGACGGATACACTTACCAATACCCGAGGCTCAAAACAAGTTTCGATCGGTCTACCAAACGTTGGAATTGTCACATCAGAACGCCAGGGCGTATCACATCGGGTGGTCGGAGCATATTATATCAGAACGGACATTCCGACGCAAATCCGAGATCGTTCACAAAGGTCAGGAACGTTGAACTTACCGAGCTTTCGGAGAACAGAAGTGATAAACATACCCAGTTACCATACAGACATACATAAGGAAGGTGTCGAGAATTGTGGGCCCACTTCGCACAGAATCAAGATAACATACAGAAGTTATGAGCGTTCGTACTTACAGAACTCTTTTAGTTACAAAACATTCTCGTACTTAGTCATTTATCAAACCTACACAACTTAATGATACTAACATAATCGCATACGACATAAATCGAATCATAATCAGACTCAGAAATCAAGAGCGGATTTTTCCCCAAATACACATTATGTCACAACTTAACGGTTCTAGGACATGCCATAAAAGAAAAAGGTAAGCCTTACATACCTGCGCCGCCTTGCTAGCTATACTTGTTCATCCCAACTTGCTTATCTACATTCAAAAGGACCCATATGATCATTAGATTCATCGACTTATGCTTGCCTTAACTTTTCATACAAGTCCACTTATAGGCTACCGAAATTTCGGCGGATTTCCCCCGTAAGTTCGGCACCCCGAGATTCACACTCGGCAAATTTATATCAACAACAATCCGGGAATTCAACCCGGCCAAACTTTCATCAACAATGCCAATATTCAACCCAAAATACATTCTAACATCCTCAACCTTTTCCTTACAATTCCATGACATACTACTTACATACAATTCAATTCTAATGCTCATATATTCATTACTAATCCGTAACCATTTAACATTATTTCCATCGATACAAAAAAATATATCAAAGCCATATTAATCTTCCAAAACAGCCCGCAACATTACAACTTTAACTCGGGTCATTAACCTTCGTTTTTACATTATAAATTTCATAACGACGACAACCAAAGCGCTAGGTAATCTTGGCTCAACATGGCTGCCCCAAAACAGTCCACATACGGCTAGCATCAACATGTAGGATTTCATGATTTTCATTTGTTTTCCACACATTGTAACAATACACAAACATGCCAAACGCAATTAGTTCTTCACTTCTACACAACCTACCATTCTCGGCCACAACACTTCTTCACACATAACACCATACTTTCATGGACTTGTTTCATTTCTATATTTCACAACATATACAAATCATGCACAACATCTACAACACATACAAAGGATAGAATCTTACCACTTCCACATGTCTCCAACCTCTCGGCCAAGCCTTGATTCTTGCAAACAAATGGTTTTCTTCTTCGAACAATCACTCCACGTCGAAGAGGACCTTCCACTTGGTATAAAACTTGGAACAAACAATTTTTATGATCAACTTTGGGGGGGGGGGGGGGGGGGGCAGCCCCTATCTTTACCGTTTTTGCTCTTTTTTTTTTTTTTTTTTTTTTTTGTCTTGTTTTCTTTCTCTTCCCTCTCTTAATTAAAAGAATGACTAGCCTTCATATATATATATATATATATATATATATAGCAAGCATGTGAGGGGCACATGCCCCTCTCTAGAATTTTCCTTTTCTTTTATCTTTTCATTCTCTAGAGTTTTCTTGCTATTTTTTTTTTTTTTCTTAAAAGATGACTTATTATTTAATCATCCCTTTTTCCATGCATTTTCTTCACATGGCCAATATGGCCCCTTTTGGAATTTCCTTGAACTTTCGTAAAATGACCATTTTGCCCCTCGCCTTTTTACAAATTACCATAATGCCATTTTGCAAATTTCCCTTTTTGCCCTCAGTCTTCCTCAATATTTCCACACTAATAATATTTTTCCACGACTTACGCATTACAACGAAATCGAAAAATGACCTGGCCCTTAACTTCCCGCAATTGTCTCAAAATATTCCAACGTACAAAATGCGGGATATAACATTCTTCCCCCCTTTAGAACATTCGTCCTCGAATGTTCAACTAGTCCTACAGGCCTTCATAATCACCTTGGGGGGGGTTCCTGTTGCAGCTTGAGCGTCCTTACCGAACGTATTACAATACCAGTTATTTCTAACTTACCTTTTGCACTTCTCTCACCCGCTTCCCCCCTTTTTGGGGGGGCACTTATACCATTGTACTCATCCATACCTCTATATCTTTTCAATTCTAGTCTCCAAATTTCATGCAAATTCTTGTTCCTTAACATACTTTATTTTTGTTACATACTCTCCTCCAAAATCTCACCCTCTTTTCCTTTATTGACACTTGAGCTTCAGTGTCCTTATTCGATTACTGGTTTCCCACACTGTAGCACCGGTGGCTGGGAATCACACACTCACCGATACAGTCACATATGGGGTACCGTATGCATTCATACACATCCACATAATTATCATTGCCTAACCCACAAAATACTTCCCTACACTATTCAAGCCTATCCTGATTCCAGAACTGTAATGTACTTCCTGTCCCTTTTTCAGTCTTGCCTGTGGCATTTTATATGACCTGTTATGGTTCCCAATCATTCTGTACATATTTAATTTCCTTTAGGCCACCCCTGGATTTTCATTTGTCTCTTATACTCAGATTCATGAAATTCCTTCATACTTCCCAGGGGGTCACCCATCATGAGATTGCTCTCGCCTGAGCACGCTTAACTTTGAAACTTTGGTAAATTCCGGTGCCTTAGGGCCGACATAATCGCGTAAATTTTCTCGTACAACCTTTATTGCATGATTCGGGGCAGGTGAAAGTCTTACATGTTCCGGGACATGCTCGCAACACGTTCTTTTCTGCAAAATTACTGTTTTACCCTTTTCCATCCTTACTATTCCGAATCTACCCAGAGCAATTCCCAACAACATCTCACAGATCATACCACCTCATATCAGACCATGTTACGTCGTATAATATCACGTCATGCCTAATCATAGCCGTACAGGGCTTCCGATTTCTGATAACAGAACAAATATGTCAAAACTCACCTTCGTATCTTTCCATATCCTCATTCGTCTCTTTCCGCCGTATGTAAGGCTTACATGCGGGATCTGGTTTCCCTATGACTAGGCTCTATCGCACGATCTTATGACAGAAAGAAGGTCAACAATCCCTAAATGCCCCGTAGTCTCCTGTTTATAAATGTGGCCGGCTTCACACTATAAACAGGACCCTACCGGACACGACTCTGCAGACAGCCCTTAGACCGACCTCGCTCTGATACCACTCTGTCACGCCCCAATTTCCGAGGGACGTGATGGGCACCCGACCTCGATTTAAGGCCGAGCGAACCCGCAGACCTTTATCGCACATGTAAATTTTTTTTTTCAAATCTCTAACTGATTAATCATAAAATACATAATAAAGCTTTCTAGCTTGACATAATCTGTAATTATACAAACTTTATTACAAACACAAATTGACAAATCGGCTGATGGAGCCGCTCACACAACTGACACACTATACCCACACCACTGTCTGCAAAGTCTCTAGTACCGTCCAGAAGACACAACGTACGTACTCGGACTCAGCGGTGCTCCGAAGGAATTGGAGCTCGCCAATCATACCGGAACATCTTCAACTCATCCGTGGGTACCGCGCGGCATGAAACGCGCCCCCGAAGAACGGGGGTCGATGCGGAAAATGTACCGAGTATGCAAGGCCGAAAAATAGCAGACAACATCATAGTCAAATCGAAATACAAAAATATGACCGACAAAACCATCACCGTACTCAAAATACGGACGACGAGAACCTTAGTGATATCCGTAAGTACGAAGCATAACGTACAAAATCGTAGACGTAATCGAGGAGGTACGGAAGGCATGCCGGACGTACCGTGCAAACCCGCAATCGGAGCCGACGTACGTAGTATATCGGACGGATTGTAGACGAGCAAAAGTACGGTATACCGACGAATCGAATCGAATCGGGATACGAGTGAGCGTAATGTCGGACGCGGATCATACGAACGTACGAAATGCCGTAGACGTACCATACGTACCGATACGGACCATACGGACGTACGTAATCGTTGTTGCAATTCGGATTCATGTGCGAGAACGAACATACGAATACCGAAACGATTATATCCATATGCGGATAACGTATCCCGGCCCCGCTTTAAGGGACGCGGTAACGTAATCGAATCATTATCGGATATGCATGTAAACGAACGCCGTAGCGTGCATATATCGTAACCCGCCCTCCGGTGAGGGGCGCGGTAACGTAACCCGGCCCTCTAGTACGGGACGCGGTGAACAGACAAATCAGATGCCATCCTGGCCACCACCCCATACATCAAATCATAATATCATAAAACAGAGCCCGGCCCGCCTATGAGGGACGCGGTGAACAATGCATAGAGGTGCACGATAACAGAACCTGGCCCGGGGCGCAGTGAGCAGACATAACAGACGGTGCAGCGTAGTGCGCACGATAACATATCAGAACCTGGCCCGGGACGCAGTGAAAGATACATTGAGTCTTGCACGAGCAGAGTAGTGCAGAAACATATGCATACAGATCCAGACTCGACAGACAGATACACTTACCAATACCTGAGGCTCAAAACAAGTTTCTGATCAGTCTCTACCAAACGTTGGAATTGTCACATCAGAACGCCAGGGCGTATCACATCGGGTGGTCGGAGCATATTATATCAGAACGGACATTCCGACGCAAATCCGAGATCGTTCACGAAGGTCGGGAACGTTGAACTTACCGAGCTTTCGGAGAACGAAGTGATAAACATACCCAGTTACCATACAGACATACATAAGGAAGGTGTCGAGAATTGTGGGCCCACTTCGCACAGAATCAAGATAACATACAGAAGTTATGAGCGTTCGTACTTACAGAACTCTTTTAGTTACAAAACATTCTCGTACTTAGTCATTTATCAAACCTACACAACTTAATGATACTAACATAATCGCATACGACATAAATCAGAATCATAATCAGACTCAGAAATCAAGAGCGGATTTTTCCCCAAATACACATTATGTCACAACTTAACGGTTCTAGGACATGCCATAAAAGAAAAAGGTAAGCCTTACATACCTGCGCCGCCTTGCTAGCTATACTTGTTCATCCCAACTTGCTTATCTACATTCAAAAGGACCCATATGATCATTAGATTCATCGACTTATGCTTGCCTTAACTTTTCATACAAGTCCACTTATAGGCTACCGAAATTTCGGCAGCATTTCCCCTGTAAGTTCGGCACCCCCGAGATTCACACTCGGCAAATTTATATCAACAACAATCCGGGAATTCAACCCGGCCAAACTTTCATCAACAATGCCAATATTCAACCCAAAATACATTCTAACATCCTCAACCTTTTCCTTACAATTCCATGACATACTACTTACATACAATTCAATTCTAATGCTCATATATTCATTACTAATCCGTAACCATTTAACATTATTTCCATCGATACAAAAAAATATATCAAAGCCATATTAATCTTCCAAAACAGCCCGCAACATTACAACTTTAACTCGGGTCATTAACCTTCGTTTTTACATTATAAATTTCATAACGACGACAACCAAAGCGCTAGGTAATCTTGGCTCAACATGGCTGCCCCAAAACAGTCCACATACGGCTAGCATCAACATGTAGGATTTCATGATTTTCATTTGTTTTCCACACATTGTAACAATACACAAACATGCCAAACGCAATTAGTTCTTCACTTCTACACAACCTACCATTCTCGGCCACAACACTTCTTCACACATAACACCATACTTTCATGGACTTGTTTCATTTCTATATTTCACAACATATACAAATCATGCACAACATCTACAACACATACAAAGGATAGAATCTTACCACTTCCACATGTCTCCAACCTCTCGGCCAAGCCTTGATTCTTGCAAACAAATGGTTTTCTTCTTCGAACAATCACTCCACGTCGAAGAGGACCTTCCACTTGGTATAAAACTTGGAACAAACAATTTTTATGATCAACTTTGGGGGGGGGGGGGGGGGGGGTTCGGCCAGCCCCTATCTTTACCGTTTTTGCTCTTTTTTTTTTTTTTTTTGTCTTGTTTTCTTTCTCTTCCCTCTCTTAATTAAAAGAATGACTAGCCTTCATATATATATATATATATATATATATATATAGCAAGCATGTGAGGGGCACATGCCCCTCTCTAGAATTTTCCTTTTCTTTTATCTTTTCATTCTCTAGAGTTTTCTTGCTATTTTTTTTTCTTAAAAGATGACTTATTATTTAATCATCCCTTTTTCCATGCATTTTCTTCACATGGCCAATATGGCCCCTTTTGGAATTTCCTTGAACTTTCGTAAAATGACCATTTTGCCCCTCGCCTTTTTACAAATTACCATAATGCCATTTTGCAAATTTCCCTTTTTGCCCTCAGTCTTCCTCAATATTTCCACACTAATAATATTTTTCCACGACTTACGCATTACAACGAAATCGAAAAATGACCTGATTAGCCCTTAACTTCCCGCAATTGTCTCAAAATATTCCAACGCGCGTCCCGACGAGTTAGACGTTTATTCCTTATTCTTAGAAGCTCCTTAGTATACATTCGAATGTGGGTAGAACAGGATTTGTTGTTTAACTCTTTCGGGCACACTATCATGTTTTGGGTTAAATTATTTAAAGTATAAAGACTTCCGCCGATTTTATTCTTACATCATGACTTGTTTAAATTTATTTTATAAACTATTGGAGGTGATTATTGAACCCAAGGGTTCAAGTGTCATTGTGCATCTTTTAGGTTCTTCTGATATTGTTCATGACGTCGGATGCCGGTCGCGTGTAGGGTGGGTTTTGGGGCGTGACACTTTCATAGGTGATACCTTCAGAAACACCCAGTCATCTTCCTAGAACTCCAAGTCTCATTGTCTGTTATTTGCATAAGATTTCTGGAGACTCTGAGCTGCTAGCAATCTTTCTTGAATGAGCTTAACCTTTTCGACCGCCTGCTGAACCAAATCAGGCCATATCGACTTTGATTCTCCAACCTCAAACCATCTGATAGGAGATCTACACTTCTGCCCATATAGGGCCTCATACGGCGCCATCTGGATACCGGAATGGTAACTATTATTATTTGTGATGCAGGCTATGCGTCCAAAGAAATAGTATATGAGAGACCTAGTTGTGTTACCAATTCCCTTATGCAGTGAAGTACAAGAATCAACACAAGATATTTACGTGGAAAACTCCTTGTCAAGGGATTAAAAAACACAACCTACTCCAGTAGGATTTCAACTCTATTAACCGAGCAACTCAGGTTACAACTTTATTGAAAGCTAGAAGTTAACTCCTATAACCCATCACCCTTACAATAACGCTTATGCAACCCTTACACTTGACTACCCCTAGACAAGCAGATTAATACACCTAGACTCACTCCAGCCTAGTGTACCACCCAAAAGAACCCTTTCAGAATTCACCACAGTGTCTAACTCTAGCCACACACTAATACAACTAAGCTAACTCTAGCCTAGTGTACCACTCAAGAGCTTGTGGAAGCAACCTTGAGAATTTCGAACACCTACAAACAACTTCTTTTTATGGATGAGTAGGTTTACAGTTTAAGTACAAAAGATCAAAGACTGAACAACCTAAGGACCTAAAACATCTTCAATTCTAGACCTAGTCCTTCGGGTTGTTGAGGCTCTGTTCTTAAGGAACACCTTGAAAGGTGGAGACTTGTACTTTGTATGGAGTAATTTTTGTATTGTGCAAGAATGTGTCTTCTTTTGGAAGATGATGTCTTTATATGCACCGAGAGAGAGAGAGAGAGAGAGAGAGAGAGAGAGAGAGATAGAGAGAGAGAGAGAGTGTGTGTGTAGAGATGGCCACTCATGAAATCTGGACCGTTCATCAATCGGCCTTGCTGAGGTCGTTGTTGTGCCGCATTGTACTTCTTAGCGACACTTTACGGCTGTAGATTTGGACTTTCAACTTCGGTGACCGTAACCTTTATCTCGGGAGGAACCTGGTCCTTTATCTGTTCTTCGAACAAGTTGTCTGTACTGGATACACTATTAGGGCTCTACAGCTGCATTGTTGGCTGAGTAGGCTGGAGACCTGATCCCATCTAGTACTTCTGAATCAACATATCTAGTCTTTCATATATGCGCAAATCCTACACGCATCTAACCTTTCAAGGAGCATGTTAGAATAGTAGCATATGAGATATCATAAGGTTAACCAACTTCAGATAAGTGAACCTAATTGTATCTGGTTCCTTAGGGTTTGTCATGTCATCAAAACATATCAGTTCTTATCAATTTCCCCCTTTTTGATGATGATAAACTCATAGACAAAGTTCTCTTTGACAACAAGATTCCCACCTGTTCCCCCTGCTGATTAGACCTTCACTTCCCAGCTTGTAGTCCTTTTTTCTCTATCACTGTTCTCCCTATCTTCCGCACATGTCTCTCCCACATATATTGATTATATTCTTGGGATTGTGAGATGTATAGAGAGGCCATATTGAGGACCGGGTCCCTCTTTCTGGTTTCACTAGGTTTGACAATCATCAAAACATACAACATATGGTCATTTTCCCCCTTTTTAATGATGAAAAACTTAGAGACTCTATTGATATATTGCTCTCTTCCTCATTCTTCCTCCCTTTTTATAATCTCCCTTTCCAGCCCCTTTGTTTTCTTCTCCCTTTTGGTTTCATTGGAAAGTGTAATAAAAGTAGCACAAGCCAAAAAGAAGTTCAGTAGCATTAACTCATGGCCACTAGGGCAACACAACATAAGCAATAATAGTAACAAAAAGTTTTAAGATCATTGCACAAATCAGAGTAATTGTCCATATTAGATTAAGAATATCGAAAACATAGTAGTCTTAGTCAGTACAAAATATGATTCTTAAAAAGGTCGACATGAGTGCCATAGTCATTAAGCGATGGAATACAATGGGATAAATATTCAAGGCGACTAAGACGGGCTTAAGAACTAAAGAAGAGTGGGGCTAGATAAGGAATTCGCACACACACATATCTCTTAGAAGGAGAGAAAGAAAGAAAGAAAGAAACTAAGCGCCAAGCCATGCTTCCTTGATCAAGAAAAAATTGAGCCACTAAGACTTGGTTTCTCTTTCCTTCTTAAGCATTTTCATTCCTCCATGACTACCAATTCATCCTCAATGTAATATTATGCACAGTGGGCCACCAAATGTGCATAATAGGCTGGTGGAACCATGGAGACTGAACGTGTGCACCTTACATATGTAGCATAAATATATGTAAGTTGGTTGTTGTATAGTCACGGGTGACAATGATCCATTCTCATCAACCAGTACATGGTAATGAGCTGGATGGCTAGTTCCTCGAATTTTAGCGTGGCTATACCAGTAAATATCAGGCTCCATAAGGTGGTACCTCTTTGTATTTATCGCAGTACCTGCAAAGGTGTTTTCATCCTTATTTATCATGCTAGGATTATCATGATTTGTAGGGAGCAGATATGTATGATGTCTCTTTTGTACAACCACAAGGGTTACTCGTAACGGATACCTTTCTTCCAATAGATTGCATGCCTTGCAGATTGCATCCATTTCTTCCCTGATAGGTTCCTTCCCCTTCATCAGTTTAGTCATCAGATCCTTCTGAGTTCCTTCACTGTTTTCTTTTGCCTTCAAGACCTTTTCAAACCCCTTAACAATTTCAGTTCCACTTTCCATGATATTAGATCTATTTCTCTCCCCTTCATTTAGAGTCATCGAGGAGAAGGTCTACACAGGGCTCATAGAGTCCTTTATCTGTTCTAGAATGATTAATGAAAGTGAGGCTTACAAGAGTCAAACTATATTTCGGATCTGGTAGTGATATAGTGAGGTTTAGATTCTCGTGAGTGAGGAAGGAAGATTCAGATTTAAGATCTGGTGTGAAAAAATATTAGCAAGATCTGAAGAAGGAACAGTTTTCTTAGGATTTATGAGGAATGGGACGATTACTCTGAATAAAAGATCTCTTCTCTCTCCAATTCCCATGCAAACCCTAACCTTATTCTAAACCTTCATGGAGGCGCCGGCTGGTGGCTAGCCATCCTTTGGCAATCTCTTCCACACTATAATTCTCTCCTTTGACCACCCCTTCTTCCTCCACGAACCCTCACATGATAGCATCTTGCTTAATAAACCCTAAAAACCCTAACCCTAATAGCCATGAAAACTATGCAGACACGATGACACGTACTAAGAACTTTGCAACAATAGTGAATAAAGATGGTAATGACACCATGCAGACGATGGAAAATGTCATTGAGCCTATTCCAATCAAATCAGTCGATATAGTTGATGGAGAACATATGGTGGAATGGACAGAAGCAGAAGTTGATCATATGAACATAATTGAGAAGCTCCAATATGCTGTAATTGGTAAGTTCTCATATGGTGGCCGGAACTTGAAGAATTGAGGACTCGGATCCCGTTGCGATGTGGGATTAAAGGAGGGCATCGTATTGGATTGCTTAGAAATAGACATATCCTTATGAGGTTTGAAAGGTTTGAAGATTACCTACAGATGATGGCAAAGATGGCTTATGACATTAAGTCGAGAGATGGAGGAATGTACCAGATGAGGCCTTTGTTATATGATACTAGATTCAAAATTGATGAGGAAACTACAATGACGATGGCTTGGATATCCTTTCCAAACTTATTGCCAACTTTCTTTGTGAAGAACTCTTTATTTTCTCTAGCATCGATCGGCCATCCTTTGGTAAACCATTGCATCCGGATATAGCCACATTAATAAAACTCAACCAAAGCCATGCTAGAGTTAAAGTTATAGTAGATCTTGGTTGCTAATCTTCCAAAAGTAGTTAACATGAAGATCACAGATGAGAAATCTGGTATTTCTAGGATTGTCAAGGTACAAATTCAGTTTGATGTATTACCCAAATACTGCACAAGGTGTAAGTTGCAAGGTCATAATGAAGAAGGTTGCAGGATCTTACATCCAGAACTGAGAGTGGTACATGTAGAAAAAGAAGACAAGGGAAAGACTGTAGAATCTCAAGATGTTCAGCCAAATAAGGGGCATCATAGGAATTTTAGAAAACCAAGGGGGAGATATGGTGGAGTCCCTGAAGATTGGAATACTATCAAAGATAAGAGGGTGTTTACAAAAGAAAAGAATCTAGACACGTTTATAGATGGGAGACCTATAAATGGGAATGTAGCAGAAGTTCAAACTCAAAATGCTTTTGAAGCTTTACAGAATGAAGGGGTTGTGGAACAAGGAGTAGAACCTGTGGAGGATGAACTAACCTTCCAAGTAGAAGAGGTGGAAGTTAACACCGTGGGGTTGAATGTTAATATAGTGGTGGATAGCTCTCCTGTAACTGAAATCAAGGAGAAGGAGGACAAGGTTGAAAAGTTTGATATAGTGCAACAATCTAATGCAGCAGACCGAGTTCAAGAAGTTGTGCCACCTATAGGTACATCCAATACAGAAGAAGGAGTAGACAAAGCGAAGGAGATCATAGTAAATAGAGAGGAAGCTGAGAACAAAAGGGAAATTGGACAAGTGCATAGTAACCAAGAGGAGGTGGTAGTAGATCATGATAGTTTATTAGAAGTTAGTTCTCCTTCTAATAAATGGGGGGATAGGGTGGATGTGGAAAAGGATATGAGAGGTGATGTGGTGAATAGAGATAGTGTTGGCATAGATGATCCAGGGGGAGGTGGACTCCATTCACCTCAACCAACTGCTGAAAATGCTATTGTTCTCAGTAGTTCATTGGCTCAGCCTTTACAGTTATTGAAGATTGATTCCCCTATGTAGAGATTACATGATATTGTTTCCCATAATGCTGGAAATATAGACAGTCATTTGGAGGATAAAGAGAATTGTCACATTAATGAGGATGACCTGGAGGAGTCTGTTGAGCAGAAGCTTGAGCAGGTATGCAAACAAGATGATATTTCTCCAACATCAAAGGTCAAAGGTGGAAGGAAAGGCAAAAAACAGATAGAAGGAAAGAAACCTTTAGGTGTAGAGCCACAACAACCTACCGGGGTTATGCCAAAGAGATGCGCACATTACTAAGTCAAAGTTTTAAATGATGATTAAAACTTTCATTTGGAATATTAGATCAGTGCAGACACAACAAGTTTTTTCACAGACTTCAAATGCTACATAGACATCATAGGTTTATGTTAATGGAGCCTTTTCAACATGTTAGACAGATACAAAAATTCAAAAGGAGGTTAGGGATGTATCGAGGGTAAGGTGCAAACTGTAGTGGAAAGATTTGGTTTTTTGTAGAGGAGAATGTAGATGTGGTAATTGTATCGACACTACCGCACAACGGATCACTTTGAAACTATTTCTTCAGGATAAAAATAGATCTCTTATAACAACCTTGGTCTATGCTAAATGTGATGAAGTAGAAAGAATGACACTTTGGGATAGTATTTATCAGTTAGCTGGTTCCTATGAGTTGCCTTGGCTGGTAGGGGGAGACTTTAATGTAGTGATGAGTGAAGAGGAAAAGATAGATGGAGTCCTTGTAGTCCTTCAAGATTATGAGGATTTTGCCTTTTGTATCAACTCATGTGATTTATTTGAAACAGGTGGATTTTGCCTTTTGTATCAACTCATGTGATTTATTTGAAACGGAGGTGGAATAGCGGTGGAATGGCAGTACGGGGATGATTGTATATTTGAAAGATTGGACGGAATCTTCTTTAACTTACATTTTCAACAATGGTTTGGTCACATTGAAGTGGAGCATTTATCAAGGATTTGGATACGATCATGCCCCACTTCTTATCACTTTGGGTGAGGAAGTTCAGACTTTCATAAAACCATTCAGGTTTTTGAAGTTTTGGACTGAGCATAAAGACTTCTTGGACATAGTAAGGCTGAATTAGTCTGAGGAGAGTATTGGCAATCCTTTTTTGATTTTTAAACAGAAGATCAAGATAGTTAAAGGGGATCTATCAGCTTGGAGTAGACTGGCTTTTGGAGATATCTTCAAACAACTTATCATCAGGGAAGATATAGTGAGAATTAAGGAACAACTGTTTGAAGATAATCCTACTGCGAAAAATAGAACAGATCTTGCAGTACTTGCTCGGGTAATCGAAGAAGTATTTACATTATGAGGAACGAGTTTTGGAGACAAAAAGCGAGGTCACACTTGGTTCTCTGAAGGTGATAGACACACCAGGTTTTTTCACAATTTAAGAAATGGAAGAAGAAAAATGTTACAGGTGAATAAAATTCAAATCTCTGATGATGAGTGGATAGAAGATAAGGAGCGACTTGCGTGCGAATTAACTTCTTTCAACAACAATTCACTCAAAAGGAGGGGGGCTCTAGATTTTGGGAGGCTAAAGCATATTCCACGAGATGGTCTTTTAAAAGCAATGATTTGCTTTATGCACTTCCATTCCTGGAAGAAGTAAAGAATGCTATTTTTGAACTTAAAGGAGAGAGTGCTTGTGGTCGTGATGGATTATCAGGAACTTTCTTTCATTCATGTTGGGACATTGTAAGAATAGATGTATTCAGAATGGTTCAGGATTTCTATGAAGGTCATACTCTTCCAAAATCAGTAACTTATACTAATTTGGTGTTGATCCCTAAAAATCAGAAGTTCACACTTTTGGGGATCTCAGACCAATTAGCTTGAGTAACTTCCTAAACAAGGTCATTTCAAGAGTGGTTCATGGAAGACTTGATAAAATTCCACCAAGATTGATCTCTAGCAACCAGTCTGGTTTTGTGAAGGGAAGAAGCATTATTGAGAATGTGTTGCTTACTCAAGAAATTGTCACAGATATTAGAAACAGAGGTAAACCTGCAAATATGGTAATTAAGTTAGCTATGGCTAAGGCATATGATAGAGTATCCTAGCTATATTTAACTCGGGTGCTGAGAAGAATGGGATTTGCAGAAACTTTTGTGGATCAGATATGGAGGTCATTGGCAAATGGCTGTATTCGGTTTTTGTTGAATGGCCAATCTTTTGGTTTTTCCATTCCACAAGGGGTGTGAAGCAAGGTAACCCATTGTCACACACTCTATTTATACTTTCGGCGAGAAGTTTTGTCTAGAGCACTTAACTCTTTATTTGAGCATGATCGGTATAAGTGCTTTGGTATGCCTAAATGGAGTGCAAACCTCAATCATCTTGCTTATGCAGATGATACCATCATCTTTGCATCAGCTGATAAATTATCATTGGAACTGACTATGAATGTTTTGAGAGATTATGAAAAGTTATCAGGTCAATTGATAAATAGAGAGAAAAGTTTCTTTTACATGCATCGGAAGTCAACAGTGCAGCTATGTCAAGAAGTTAAGTAGGTAACTGGTTTTAAAAGAGGCATGTTTCCCTTCAAATACTTTGGCTGTCCTATCTTCCACTCTAGAAAAAGGAAAGTTTATTATAATGATCTCATTAAGAGGGTGAAAGATAGGCTGTAGAACTAGAAAGGAAGGTTGTTATCATTTGGAGGGAAGGCAGTTATTATCAACAGTGTTTTACAAAGTATGCCAATGTACCTTCTTTCTGCAATGACACCTACTAAGTACACACTAAATGAACTGCATAAAATCTTTGCAAGATTTTATTGGAGTAATGAGGAAGAAGGTAAGAAACGGAATTTGATCGGCTTAGCTTTGAAAGTGTGTGTTCCTAAACGAGGAGGAGGATTGGGATTTAGGTCTCTTTTTGATGTATCAAAAGCTTTATTCACTAAGCTATGGTGGAGATTCAGAACTTCTGGTACTCTGTGGTCAACATTCATATGGAATAAGTACTATAAGAAACATATTCCAACCAGGGTTCAATGGAAAGGAGGCTCACAATTATGGAAGAAGATGCTAAAATCTAGAGATGCTATAGAAGGGGAGATCTGGTGGGAACCAAGAAATGGTTCTGCTAACTTTTGGTTTGACAACTAGACTAAACTTGGTCCTCTTGCCCAGCTTATGCCGGCTAATTTCCCTATGGATGACAGTATTCGGGTGGTTGCAGATGTTATGGAGAATGGGACTTGGAATTATCAGACATTACAACAAGCTGTGCCAGAAGATATTGTTGATCATATAAGAAAGGAGATGCACATTGACACTCCCTCAGAAAATACGGATAAGGCCTGGTGGATGATCACTAGTAGTGGCAAGTACACTGTTAGTAGTGCATGGGAAGTAGTAAGACAAAAAGATGACTCAAAAACGGTGTTACAAGCAATTCTAGACAAAAGGTTTGCCTTTCAAGATTGCTTTTGTCACGACTTGTAGGTCGTGACTGGGGCACTCGTACCCGTCTATCATTAATACTTAGATCATGGCAAGCAAAATAGAAACATATACATACAGAAAGGTACGACACCGCGTACACATATACATACATATACCATATATATAGACCAATACGAACGCAAACATAATCGAACGGTACTACCCACAACCCACGTTTATCTACGGGCCTCAATATGGAAATCATATGACGGGACGGGGCCCCGCCGTACCGAATGAATGTACACAATATAGCAAAATGTACGTGCCAAAATGCGGGCTCCGGACAAGGGGAGCTCTCCAATGCCGAGTAAGGATCCTAAGTTCACTCAGCGGCCGAGTATCTTTGTACTGCGTGGCATGAAAACGCAGCCCCGAAGAAAAGAGGGTCGGTTATGTGCGATATGTAAAGTACGAACACGATAAATAGAACCATAACCGGGAACTATATCGTAATAAGTATAGAAATCAGGAAATCAAAAACTTGCCTGTGAATCATATATCATGTATATCCATATCATATCATCAAATCATTATGCACATGTAACGTACCCGGCCCTCCAGTGAGGGACTCGGTAAGTAAATCATATAACCGTCAGGTATAGTAATCACATAATCATATGCATATGCCGTACCCGGCCCTCTAGTGAGGGACTCGGTGAATAGGATCATCAAATGCCATCCTGGCCGCCATCCCCATATCATCACATCATCAGATCATCATATATGTATATATATAGCGTGCAGGCCCTCTAGAGGGACTCGGTGAACAATGCAATGAGGCGTGCACGAATACATACCGGCCGGGACTCGGTGAAAGATGTATTAAGCTTGCACGAGCGAGTAATGAGAAAACCATATGCAATATAAAACATACAATGTTTGCCAAGACTCGAAAGAACCGTCCGGACGATAGATCATTTAAAGGAAATCAGACAATAGCCATAGATCATACCTTTCGGAGTTGCGACGAATTATGTCAAAGACAAAACCTTTGGGATCGTTTGTACATGGCAAAATATATCATAGAACTCAATGGAATGGTCAAAACGATTACTTTTTAATAATCGGAACTTAGTCAAAAGTCATACTTGCATAACGCTCAAAATAAGTCAATTAAGTTAACATGGAAAAATACCAGAAATTGACCTCGGGTCAAGTCGAGGTGGCGTACATAAAATTACGAACATTAGGCTTTATGGAGCCACCTATGAGGGTCTCAGAGGCAGTTACGTTCCATTTGTGAGAGTTATAAATGTTTAAGCTACTTTTCCAACAAAACATAAAGTATCTAATTCAATTCTATTGAATGAAAAAGGGCCAAATCTAAGCTCGGATTCCTAGGAGTAGAGTCGTCCCCGAGGCTCGTATCAAAACCTATTATGCCTAGGACATGCCAAGAGAACAAAAGGTGAAGCTTTACATACCTTAGTTGCGCCTTAGGCTCGTCCAAACTCAAATCCCGTTTCGTCCAAAACCTACAAATGGTCACGTTTACCAAATGTTAACTATAAGGCTTTTGGCATTCAATCTTGAATTAGTACTTGTCTACCGAAATTTCGGCAGCACCTCCCCTATAAATACGACACCCCGAGAATTCAACTCGGCTAAAATAATTCAACAACAACACCAACAACACCAACAGCCATTACACGACACAATATAGCATAACTAGTCTTCTTTCCAACATAGTGCAATAGCTTTCATTCCCACTTCACATTTTCAATTCAATACCCACATTCTCATATTCATTTACTAATCAAGATCACTCCAATACAATTCGAAATCATTTCATATCATTCTTACAAAATATTCACAAAATATACAAATTTTCCCACCAAAACCATAATTCGTCCGAACCCTCCATTCTTCGACAAAAATATTCATAACACATTTCCACCTCCCAAATTCATTAACAACAATCATAACTAGCACCTTAACAATTCATTTTCATAATTAGATAAATCTCCCATAAATTCACAAATCCCTCTCGACACTTAACAACTACTTTCCCTACCAATTTTTTGGCTAACATTCCTCTACTTACTCCACAAGGCCACTACAACACAATTAACATCAAAATAAAATTGGTTCATTCATCTATACACATACACATGCATTCGGCCACATGCATATACCTCCTATTTTCATGCTTTTTATTCTTTTCCACACACTACAACATAAACAAAGGCCTTACAACACATAAAAAGGATGAAATCTTACCTTTCTTCCAAAGTCTTTCACTTGTCTAAGGTGCTAAATTGATGGAACAAGTGCCCTTTTCTTCCAAAATAACTACACCAAGTTGTAAAGGACCCTTGAATTAGTAGGAATACCACAAGAAAATAATTTTTGAAGAAAGATTTCAAAGGGGCAAAAATTGAAGGACATGGCCGAATGCCATGTTTCTCTTGCTCTTCATCTTTTGTTTTTTTCTCCTCTTCTAATTTTCTTGAAACTTCTATACATAATGCCCCCTTTATATTAATTATCACATGGATAATTAATAAAGATCCATGGGCTTGGGCCATTGTATGGCCGGCCACCCCTCTCTCTTTTGGGCCTCATTTTTTTTTTAGACCAATTGGTTATAGATCTTGTTTTGAAATTCCCGAAACTAATTTCCAAAATTTCAATTTTGCCCTTGGCCTTCCTCAATATTTCACATTCATATTTTTCAAGAACAACAACATACATATTGACCAAAATCAACATATTGCCTTATTCTTACAAGTCACAATTTTTTTGCGAAATTTTCAACTCTCCAAAATTAGCACACTTACTAAAAATGGAAATTGCCTCCAAATGCTTCCTTAACATTTTCATGACATTAAAATCATACACAACTTAAGTCTTTAAGACACACAAAAGTCTCTCGGGATAGTCTTGTCCCCTAACTTCTCATACTTCACTCAAGTTGTCCCTTGTTCAAAATACGGGATATACAGAGTGTGGAAGCGAGAAATTACACAGTCATGATGTACTTGCAAAGATGGGAATAGCTATTGTGTCTATATGTAGGTGTTGTTCTCAAAACAATGAACCATATGTTTGTGACAGTCAATATCTTCCATATATGGAAGATGTTCTCGATGTACAACAAGGCCCTTTTATTCAAGTTAATCAAACTATCAAGAAATGGTGGGACACAAAGTGTTCTTCAAAGCTGAAACCATTATACCAAGCACCTCCTGCAATCATACTTTGGCAACTTTGGAAAAGAAGAAACAAAGTTTTGCATGGTGGTAACATGTCTAGGCATAGGGTCATATATGAGATTAATCTTAATCTCATCCAACTGGCCAAAACTAGAGATCCATGGATGACAAATTTGCCAAACTCGTGGCCTCAGCTGGTACAACATTTGGAACAATATAGGCCTCAGATACAGTACCTACTGGTTCAATGGTTTAGCCCTCCTGCAGAATGGTTCAAATGTAATAGTGATGGTGCCTCCACGGGAAATCCTGGTCCTAGTGCATCTGCTTTTTGTGTGAGAAATCATGAAAGAGAGTTCATTCATACTATAGCATTTGCGGTCTACACTTGTCTATGTGCGGAGGCAAAAGCAATGCATGATGGCATTATATTTTGTGTAACACAACATTTTACCACTCGATTTTGGATCTTTGATTCACTTGGTTTAATGAAGATAGTAGAAGGGGAATGGGAAGTTCCATGGAGTATTAGTATGGAGGTGCAGATGATTAGAGAATAGAGGAAGAAGGGACTGATACAAGTTAGACATGTGCTGAGAGAGGGCAACCGACTTTGCGATTTTCTAATTGACTATGTTTTTGATTTTGCGGGTACTCTTAACTTTGAGCTATTTATGATTTACCAATCGGCTAGGAGACTTGTAAACATGGATAAAATGCATCATGCTAAGCTTGTTTTAAGACGAGTAATTCCAAGGGAGCTGCAATTCATAAGTTCAAATGTAGCAACAACGAAAGCTGCAGATCATTGTTGACAGGAATATCAAGGTAGAGGTCTTTCAAGATCAAGTTTATCTGTTCTTGAGTCTGTTCCTATGCAAATTCTATCCAATGTGTGGTATTAACATCATGTTCAGCCTGTTGGAAGAATCTCCTTAGTGATAGAGGATAAGTGCAGATAAAACCGTCATATTCAAATATTTTCATATTCAAGTTCGGAGACTCGGATTATAGATAGCTTAGCATAAAAGGCTTTCGATGTTGCATAATTTCAAGTTGGAAGGATACTTCTTTTGGCATTTGATTACATAGCGCCTGGTGAGAGCTTGAAGTAACTGAAATGGAATCAAGTTAAGGCTTGAAATGGTCATGCATTCATTAGGCTAGACATAGCTACTTAGGCTGTTTTACCTTTGATTTCTAGGCACTTTTGGCCTTGTAACCTTTTTGCTTTTGCATTTTTTGATTTCTTTACAATTTTGTACAGAATATTTTTAATAAAATTTACAACTATGCCTTGTGCTAGTTGTTTTAATTAAAAAAAAATAGTTTTCTTTTGAAGTACGAAGAGATTCAGGATGGATAGGCAATTTAAGGGCTTAAATTGGAATAGGGAGTGGAATAGTCTTAATGAAATGGCATTCTAGATAGTTCGAGACATATTAAGCACTGAAGAGACTACTAACCTGAGTCATAGACACCAAGTCCCTTGACAATTTTGAGGACGAAGCAAGAGCTCTGAGATGTGCAATGTCATTTATGCTTGTACTGTCCTGTCCCTGCCTACAACGGTACAAGAATGAGTTAGATGCCACCAAAACACACCTTTTAACATTGTACCGTTCTTTTTAACATAGCCAAGCCTGAAGAAGTTTGAGGAAAGGCATCAAGTTGAGCTCGATCAAACCTATCTCTTATAGATTGCTCCCTGCTTAGTGCCTTGGTGAATATGTCTGCTACCTGGTCCCCTGTCTTGTAGAATTAGCATTCAACGAGTTGAGTGATGGAGGGACTAGTTGCTCTGTGCCACATTTTCAGTTCATAGGAGGATGTCTTACCACTTTTTTTGCCTTGGCCAAGAATGTGATCTTTCTTGCTATTTATAAAAGACACATTCCCTCCTTAGCAGGCCTTGAGTGAGAGGAAATCATCCACTCTTTCATTTATATGCCGTGAGCAGTCACTATCCAAGTAAACATTATTAAAATAATTTTTGACTGCCTCCTCTCACTCTAGCCTTCTTCCTTTTTCGGGGACCAGGTCGCTCAACTCGATTTCTTCTTAATCTTTGGACCTGTCACAAAACCAGCCTCACAACTCTTCATAGAAATACAAGGGCCATCACAAATAATATCCCACAGCTTAGATCCTCATCCGTGAAAAATTATGCGTTCTCCCCTCACACCATCCACGATATTCTCAACTAGATTTTGGTGGTCTTGTGATAGATTCTCTGTTTGGTGAACTAGTCATAATGGAGATCCTTTCTAGGTGTTAATCATTTAGAAAGAACCTGCTCTGATACCAATTGATGCAGGCTATGCATCCACCAAATAATATATGAGGGAGCTGGTTGTTTACCAGTTTTCCTTATGCAGTGCAGTACAAGAATCAACATAAGATTTTTACATGGAAAACTCCTTGCTCAAGCGATTAAAAATCACAACCTACCCCAATAGCATTTCGACTCCACTAAACCGAGCAACTTAGGTTACAACTCTATTGCAAGCTCAGGTTACAACTCTATTGCAAGCTATAAGTTAACTCTCACAACCCCGCACCCTTATAATAATGCTTATGCAACCCTCACACTTGACTACCCTTATCCAAGCACACTAATACACCTAGACTCACTCCAGCCTAGTGTACCACTCAAAGGCACTCTTTGAGAATTTACCTCAGTGACTAACTCTAGCCACAAACTAGTGCAACTAAGCTAACTCTAGCCTAGTGTACTACTCAAGAGCTTGTGGAAGAAACCTTGAGAATTTAGAACACTTTTAAAAAACTTCTTTTTATGGAAGAGTATGTTTAAAGTTGAAGCACAAAAGATCAAAGACTCAACAACCTAAGGACCTAAAACATCTTCAGTTCTGGACCTAGTCCTTCGGGTTGCTGAGGCTCTGTTCTTGAGGAACACCTTGAAAGGTGGAGACTTGCACTCTGTATGGAGCAATTTTTGGATTGTAGAAGAATAAGTCTTCTCTTGGAAGATGATGTCTTTATATGCATAGAGAGAGAGAGAGAGAGAGAGAGAGAGAGAGAGAGTAGAGATGACCACTCATGAAATCTGGACCATTCATCAATTAGCCTTAATGAGGTACTACTGTACAACTGCACAACTGCATTGTACTTTTCAATAGCATACTTTACAGCTGTGGATTTTGACTTTCAGCTTCAGTGACCAGAACTTTTATCTGGAGGAACCTGGTTCCTAATCTGTTCTTCGAACAAGAGTTAAGTACTGGATGCACTGTTAGTAGCTCTACAGCTGCATTGTTGGCTGGACACCTGATCCTATCTAGTCCTTCTGAATCAACATATATGGTCCCTCATATATGAGCAAATCCTGCAAGTATCAGATCTTTCAAGGAGCATGTTAGAATAGCAGCCTATGAGATATCATAAGGTTAACCAAGTTCAGATAAGTGAACCTAGTTGTATCTGGTTCCTTAGGGTTTGTCATGTAATTAAAACATTTCAGTTCTTATCAATATGCAAACTCAATAAGTGGAAAATAATCATCCCAGCTGCCCCCGAAGTTTATCACACACGCTTGTAGCATATCCTCAAGCGTCTAAATAGTATAATTAGCTTGCCCGCCTATCTGGGATGAAATACTGTATTGAGGTTCACCTGTGTCCCCGAATCCTTCTGGAAGGATCTCCAGAAGTTAGCTGTAAATTATGCACCTCTATCTGAAATAATAGATACTGGAACACCATGAAGTCACACTATCTCCTTAATATATAACTTCGCATAATCTTCGGCAGAATCAGCAGTCCTGACAGGTAGAAAATGTGCTGACTTTGAGAGTCTATTAACGATCACCCATATAGAGTCAAACATGGGCTAGGAACGAGGTAAGCCTGTAATGAAATCCATATTAATCACCTCTTATTTTCAAGTCAGAATCTCTATATCTTGCAACAATCCACTAGGTTTCTGATGCTCAATTTTTACCTGCTGACAATTAGGGCATTGGGCTACGAACTTTGCTATATCCTTCTTCATACCATTCCACCAATAAATCTCTCTGATATCATGGTGCATCTTTTTCGACCCTGGATGAAAAGAGTAGAGGGAATAATAAGCTTCCGCCATAATCTGCTGACGTAACCCTGCAACATCCGGAGCACACAATCTATCTCGATACCTTAGAACTCCATCTCTGAAAATCTCAAAGGGTGACTTCTTTTTCTGTGGGGCTGTCTCCCTGTACCGAATCAAAGAAGGATCCTCATGCTGGTGTTCCTTAACCTCAGCTACTAAGGATGATATCACCGTATCCTGAACTGTAAATCCTGCATCACCTGAGTTTTTATAATCTAACTCCTAGGCTGGCTAACTGATGAAGCTCGTACGCTAGATCCCTTTTATCTGCTCGCAAGTAAGACAAACTACCCATAGATATGAATCTAAGGGCATGGGCTACTATATTTGCCTTCCCTGGATGGTACAAAATGTCAACATCATAATCCTTCAACAACTCTAACCATCGCCTTTAGCGCAAATTCAACTCTTTCTGCTTAAAGATGTACTGAAGGCTCTTTTGATTTGTGAAAGTATCAACGTGAACACCATATAAATAATGTTTCCAAACCTTAAGCACATGAATCACCGCTGCTAACTCTAAATCATGGGTCAAAAAATTCTTCTCATGCTTCCTCAGCTGCCTCAAAGCATAAGCAATAACCTTACCGTGCTGCATTAATACACAACCCAATCCAACTCCCGAAGTGTCACAATAACTAGCATAACCCTCTGATCTCTCTGGAAGTGTCAAAACTGGTACTGAAGTCAGTCTGTACTTCAACTCCTAAAAACTCCGCTCACAAGCATCTGTCCGCTGGAACTTAGCTGCCTTCTGCGTCCATTTCGTCAGTGGCGCTGAAATAGATGAGAAGCCCTCAACAAATCTCCTAGAATATCCTGCCAATTTCAAAACACTGCGAACTTTCGTCGGTGTCATGGGTCTAGGCCAACTCTTCATGGCCTTTATCTTCTGAGTGTCAACCTGATGCCTTCATCTGATACAATATGCCCAAGAAAAGCCATGGAGTTCAACAAAAACTCACATTTAGAGAACTTTGCATACAACTTCTTATCCTGAAAAACCCTAAGCACCACATGCTCAGCCTCTGATTGAGATTAGATTAGAAAATCATCGATAAATACAATTGTATGAATACATGGTTTATCAAATCCATAAATACTGCTGGCGCATTAGTCAACCCAAAAGACATCACAAGAAACTCGGAATGGCCATACCTGGTCTTGAAGGCTGTCTTCGGGATATCCTTCTCTCTGACCCTGGCCTAATGATAACCTGATCTTAAGTCTATCTTCAAAAAATATTTGGCACCCTGCAATAGATCAAATAAGTCATCAATTCTCGGGAGCGGATACTTGTTCTTTATCATCACCTTATTCAACTGTCTGTAATCTATACACATTCGCAACGAGCCATCCTTCTTCCTTACAAATAACACTGGTGCTCCACACAGCGATGTACTAGGCCTAATAAAGCCCTTCTCAAGAAAATCTTTCAACTGCTCCTTCAATTCCTTCAACTCGGCAGGGCCAGCCTATTAGGAAGAATAGATATAGGCTGGGTATCTGGTAGCACATCGATAGTAAAATCAATCTCCCACTCTGGCAAAATGCCTGGAAGTTCATCTGAAAATACATCTAGGAATTAATTAACCACTGAAACAAACTGAAGGGTCGGTGGTTCTACTTCTTCATCTCGAACTCAAACAATGTGATAAATACAACCCTTTGTAATCATTTTCTTTCCCTTGAGATAGGAAATAAACCTACCTCTGGGAGAAGTCACGTAATACCTTTATATTCCAGTATTGGCTCTCCTGGAAACTGAAACCAAATTATCTTTGTTTTGCAATCAACATTAGTATAACAAGAAGCTAACCGGTCCATACCCATAATAACATCAAAGTCCACCATGTCCAACTCTATATTGTATGACGATTGAAAATTATAACTACACAATTTTTGTATACTCGTCTAGCAATCACCGGATCCCCAACATGTGTAGACATCTCAAAAGGCCTAATCATTTCAGGTTCCATCCCAAACTTATCAGCAATAGAAGGAGTGACATATGATAAAGTAGAGTCTAGATCTATCAATGCATACACTTCATGGAAGAAGACTGATAATATACCCTTAATAACATCAGGCGACGACTCATGATCCTTCTAACTAACCAAAGCATAGATGCGGTTCTGAAGACTGCTCGAACTAGACTCTCTCCCTCTACCTCTATTAAGGTCGGTTGATGTCTGAGAGCCTTGCCTCATAGGGCGTACCGATGAAGAAGAACTAGTCAGATCCTGTCGGCTGAACCACACCTCAACCACCTCTCATTGGATAATCTCGCATAATATGGCATGGCTGACCGTAGGTACAACACACATCTGAACCCAAACATCACTGTCCTTTTTGCAACATGCCACACTGAGCGTTCATGATAAAGATGGCCTCATCTAGCTAGAATCACCTTTGAACTGGGAACTGGAAGCCCTAGAACTCCGGCCTGGCCGAGAATAAGTGGGTCGATAAAGCCTCAGTCCTGGAAAGGGTGAACGTGCACTAGCCGCTGAATAGGCTGGACACCTAGGAATATGCTGTCTATAACCACCCCTAAACTCACCAAAGGAACCAGAAGATCTATATTTCTTACTTTGTCCCCTATCACACTCTCGATCAGCTCACTACTACTGCTTCCGCTCCTCTGAACCCTAAGCATATGCTTGAATACAAGATATATCCATACCCTTCTGAAGTGAGGCGTCATGCAATTACTAATCAAATATGGCCCAAGTCCAATCACAAATCGGTGCACCCGATCCTCCATCTCAGCTACAATCGTAGGAGCATACTTGGCTAGTGAATTAAAGAGAAGATTGTACTACCAAACACTCATATTCCCCTAGCGTAAATTCAGAAACTTATCAACTTGAGCCCGTCGAGCCTCTACTGGGAAATAGTGTCGAAGGAAAGTGATGAGAACTTATATGTTTTGATAACATCACAAGCCCTAAGGAACCAGATACAATTAGGTTCACTTGTCTGAACTTGGTTAACCTTATGATATCTGATATGCTACTATTCTAACATGCTTCTTGAAAGATCAGATGCCTACAGGATTTGCTCATATATGAGAGATTACATATGTTGATTTAGAAGGACCAGATGGGATCAGGTCTCCAGCCTACTCAGCCAACAATGCAGCTATAAAGCCACTGACAATGTATCCAGTACTTACAACTTGTTCGAAGAACAGACGAAGAACCAGGTTCCTCCAGATAAATGTTCTGGTCACTGAACCTGAAAGTCTAAATCCATAGCTGTAAAGTGTACTACTGAAAAGTAAAATACAGTTGTACAATAGTACCTCAGCAAGGCTGATTGATGAACAGTCCAAATTTCATGAGTGGTCATCTCTACACTCTCTGTGTGTGTGTGTGTGCGCGCGCGCATATGAAGACATCATCTTCCAATAGAAGACTCATTCTTGCACAATTTGAAAATTTCTCCATACAGAGTGCAAGTCTCCACCTTTCAAGGTGTTCCTCAAGAATAGAGCCTTAGCAACCCAAAGGACCAGGTCCAGAAATGAAGATGTTTTAGGTCCTTAGGTTGTTGAGTCTTTGATCTTTTGTGCTTAAACTGTAAACCTACTCTTTCATAAAAAGAAGTTGTTTGTAGGTGTTCTAAATTCTCAAGGTTGCTTCCACAAGCTCTTGAGTGGTACACTAGGCTAGAGTTAACTTAGTTGTATTGGTGTGGCTAGAGTTAGTTACTGTGGTGAATTCTCAAAGAGTGCCTTTGAGTGGTACACTAGTGACTCTAGGTGTATTAGTGTGTTTGGCTAGGGGTAGTCAAGTGTGAGAGTTGCATAATCATTATTGTAAGGGTGTAGGGTTATGGTAGTTAACTTCTAGCTTGGCTAGTGAAGTTGAAATGCTACTGGGGTAGGCCGTGGTTTTTAATCCCTTGAGCAAGGAGTTTTTCACGTAAAAATCTTGTGTTGATTCTTGTACTGCACTGCATAAGGGAGCTGGTACACAACTAGGTCCCTCATATACTGTTTGGTGGACTCATAGCCTGCATTAATTGGTATCGGAGCTGGTTCTTTTCAAAAGGTTAACACGTAGAAAGGATCTCCATCATGGCTATTTCACCAAATCTGGAGAAAAAAATCTATCACAAGACCACCAAGATCCAAAAAAGAAAATCATAGATAGTGGAAGGGGAGAAGGCATAACTTTTCATGGCTATCTAAGATGTGGGACATCATTTGTGATGGACCTTATGTTCCTATAAAAAGATGCGGGGCTAGATCTAGGACTGGTCAAAAGATTGAGAAGAAGCTAAGAGTTAACCAACCCAGTTTCTAGAAAAGGATGAAGGTGTTGCCTGCCTGGACAAAAAGAAGCTCAAACTCACTTATTCTATCATTGTATAAGACCCAAGATATCTTGGGTTCCAAGATCAAATAAGTGAATATGGTTGCAGGCTTGAGTGAGAAGAGGCAGTAAAAAAGTTACATGAAAGGAGACTGCTCGAAGCACATAACTTAGAGAATGGATGATTCTCCTCATTCAAGGACCTTCATATGGGTGTGTGTTCTTTTGAAATGACACTAAACAGGAAGTATTTTGGAAGCAATCTATAGGAGATGGGTTTGATCGAGCTCAACTTGTTGCCTTTCCTCTAACTTCTTCCGGCTTGGCTATGTTAAGAAGAAAGGTACAATGTTAAAAGGTGTTTTTCGGTGGCATCTAACTCACTCTTGTATAGTTACAGGTACACACACGTGGCAGGGATAGGATAGCACAAGCATAAATGACATTGCACATCTCAGAGATCTTGCCTCGTCTTCAAAATTGTCAAGGGACCTGGGGTCTATGACTCAGGTTAGTAGTCTCTTCAGTGCTTAATATGTCTCGAACTGTCTAGAATGCCATGTCATTAAGACTCTTCCTATTCCAATTTAAGCCCTTTAAATTCCTGTCCATCCTGAACCTCTTTGTACTTCAAAAGAAAACCTTTCCTTTTTCAGATCTTGCCAAAAAAAATCACCACATCTTAAATCTGAATAGTCCTTCCTCACTCTACAGAATCTAAACCCTACGAGATCACTACCAGATCCCAAAAATAGTCTGACTCTGGTAAGCCCCACTTCCATCAATCATTTTAAAATAAATAAAGAACTCTATGAGCCCTGTGTAGACCTTCTCCTTGATGACTCTCAATGAGGGTGAGAGAAACAGATCTAACATCATGGAAAGTGGAACTGAAATTGTTAAGGGGTTTGAAGAGGCCTTGAAGGAAAAAGAAAGTGGTGAAGGATCTCAAAAGGATCTGATGACTAAACTGATGAAGGGGAAGGAACCTATTAGGGAAGAAATGGATGAAATCTGCAAGGCATGAAATCCATTGGAAGAAAGGCATCTGTCACGAGTAACACTTGTGGTAGTGCAGAAGAGACATCATACACATCTGCTTCCTGCAAATCACAATGAACCTAATATGGCAGACAAGGATGGAAACACCTAGCCAAGTACTGTGATAGATACCAAGATGTGCCACCTTATGGAGACTGATATTTAATGGTATAGCCACGATAAAATTTAAGGTACTAGCCATCCAGCTCATTACCATGTATCGGTTGATGAAAACGGATCCAGCGCGGCTACACACTGGCTATGGTACATATGTAAGGTGCACACGTTCAGTCTCCATGGTTACACAAGCCTATTATGCACATTTGATTGCCCGTTGTACATGATATTACATTGAGGATGATGTGGTAATCATGAAGAAACTAAAATGCTCAAGAATGAAAGAGAAACCAGGACTCAGTGGTGCTGAAAGGAAGCCAACGCTTAGATAAGAGATAGCAGAATTCTTTGTCTAGCCCCACTCTTCTTTAGTTCTTGATCCCCTTCTAGTCCTCTTAAATATCTGTCCCTTTGTATTCCATCGCTTAATGACTATGGCACTCATGACAGTTTAAGCGTCATATTTTGTGCTGACTAAGACTACCATGGTTTTGATATGCTTAATCTAATCTGGGCAATTACTCTGATTTGTGCAATGATCTTAAAACTTGCTGTTATTATTGTTGCTTATGTGTTATTATAGTGGCCATGAGTTAATGCTACTGAACTTTTTTTTTTGGCTTGTGCTACTTTTATTACTCTTTTCAATGATGCCAAAAGGGGGAAGAAAACAAAGGGGTGGGAAAGAGATTATAAAAAGGGAGGAAGAATGAGGGAGAGACCAGCATATCAATAGAATCTCTAAGTTTGTCATCACCAAAAAGGGCGAAAATGACTATATGTTATACGTTTTGATGATTGTCAAACCTGGTGAAACCAGAGAAAGAGGGACCCGATCCTCAATATAGCCTCTCTATATATCTCACAGTCTCAAGAATATAATAGATATATGTGGGAGAGAGATGTGTGGAAGATGGGGGGAACGGTGATAAAGGGAAAGAAGACTGCAAGCTGGGCAAGTGAAGGTCTGATCCGCAGGGGGAACAGGTGGGAATTTGGTTCTCAGGGGAAACTTTGTCTATAAGTTTATTATCATCAAAAAGGGGGAAATTAATATGTCATGACATGTTTTGATGATTTGACAAATCTTACTCAAAGAACCAGAATACTACTATGTATCTCGAGGTCCGAGCCTGAGGGGGAACAAATATGGTATTTGGGTAAGAGATCTGGTCCTTAGGAGGAATACAAAGGATGCAAAAAGATTTTCATTATCAAAAAAGGGGAAAATGATAAGAACTGATATGTTTTGATGACATGACAAACCCTAAGGAACCAAATACAATTAGGTTCACATCTCTGAATTTGGTTAACTTTATGATATCTCATATGTTGTTATTCTAACATGTTCCTTGAAAGATCAGATGCCTGCAGGAATTGCTCATATATGAGAGACTAGATAAGTTGATTCAGAAGGACTAGATGAGATCAGGTCTCCAGCCTACTCAGCCAAAAATACAGTTGTAGAGCCACTAGCAGTGTATCAAGTACTTACAACTTGTTCGAAGAATAGATGGGGAACCAAGTTCCTCTAGATAAAGTTTATGGTTACTGATGCTGAAAATCCAAATCCACAGTTGTAAAGTGTGCTGCTGAAAAGTACAATGCAGCTATACAAGAGCACCTATGAACAGTCCAGATTTCATGAGTGGTCATCTCTACACACACTCTCTCTCTCTCTCTCTCTCTCTCTCTCTCTCTCTCTCTCTCCGTGCATATAAGCAAATCATCTTCCAAGACAAGACTCATTCTTGAACAATTCGAAAATTGCTCTATATAGAGTGCAAGTCTACACCTTTCAAGGTGTTCCTCAAGAACAGAGCCTTATCAACCCAAAGGACCAGGTCCAGAAATGAAGATATTTTAGGTCCTTAGGTTGTTGAGTGTGTATCTTTTGTGCTTAAATTGTAAACCTACTCTTCCATAAAAAGAAGTTATTTGTAGGTGTTCTAAATTCTTAAGGTTGCTTCCACAAGCGCTTGAGTGGTACACTAGGCTAGAATTAGCTTAGTTGTAGTAGTGTGTGGCTAGAGTTAGTCACTGTGGTGAATTCTCAAAAGGTACATTTGAGTGGTACACTAGGCTAGAGCGATTCTATGTGTATTAGTGTGCTTGGCTAGGGGTAGTCAAGTGTGAGGGTTGCATAATTGTTTTAGTAAGGGTGAGGGGTTATGCGAGTTAACTTCTAGCTTGCAATAGAGTTGTAACCTGAGTTGCTCGGTTAGTGGAGTTGAAATCCTACTAGAGTAGGTTGTGGTTTTTAATCCCTTAAACAAGGAATTTTCCATGTAAAAATCTTGTATTGATTCTTGTACTGCACTGCATAAGGGAACTGGCACACAACCAGGTCCCTGATATAATGTTTGGTGGATGCATAGCTTGTATCAGAAAGCTTATGTGAACTCGTGCCATATTTATAGGGGTGCATTATCCCCTCTAGATAACTCCCATGTCTCAAAACACTGGACAACAATATCTCGCAAACGGTAGGAAGCCAATTCTACTGACTCAGTGTCAGAAGCATGCATTACCCTCAATGTCCTTAGCTTCTGATCTATAAAATTCTACTGGTCCTAGTTTGGTTTCGATCCAAGAATACTAGAGGGTCCAAATTAATAAAGTCTCAAACCCTGGCACTAACAACCCTGTCAACATAACCAATACCCGTACCCTGACGCTAGGCCTGAGCGGACACTAACTGAGACAATAACTGAATAGCATCTCGCATCTCCTGGCCTAATGCATCATGTGAAGGAACTGGGGGTACTGTAGTTGTAGCCCTTCTGGGATCCACTGGAATGGAAGGGCTCTAAGAAAAATGAGGTAGGGCCTCACTATTGGACTCATCTTGGCCCACATCTACTAGTGGCACCCGACTGGTACCCTCATTTGTCACCTTGCCTCTCTAGATAGCTGAAGCTCTCCTCATCACTGGCATCACTGAAATCATAGTACATTATTAGAAGAGTAATCCTGATGATACTGCTCTATCGCACGATCTAAGATAAGAAAGAAGGACAATCTTCCTAAATGCCCTACAGCCTCATGTTTATAAGTGTGGTGCACAACACACTATAAACAAGACTCTACTAGACACGGCTTGTAGACACCAGTAGAATGCAGCTACTCTAATACCAAGTTTTTCACGACCCAAACCGGAGGTCCATGACGAGCACTTGGGCCCTACCTGCCGAGCACCTCCAAACATACTTCCATATCATAATCATAAACAAGAGTGGACCACGAGGGTCATCAAACAGGATTTTGCTAGATCATAAAAGACATATGCTAAAAAAGGAATGAGCCCAAAAAGACTGTGCGGGATAAAAATTGTGCAAGACAACAAGGCCATCATGAAATACTACACAACAAAATTATAGGCCGAGGGGGCCATACAACATCTAACTAGACCATGACTCTCTACAATCCTCTACTAGAGTATATGACATAATAAGGTTGGGACAGGGCCCTTCCACACCCGTATGCACACAAAAGTATAACGTACCAAAAACACAACAACCACTCCGGAACAAGAGGATTGCTCCAATATCTGCTGAACAACAACCTAAAGGGACGAATCATCAACTGTCTACCTGAACCTGCGGGTAAGAGATGCAGCCCCCCCCCCCCCGGAAAAAAAGACATCAGTATGGATAAAGTACTAAGTATGTAAGGCATGAAAATAACATGAAAGAGACATAAAAGTACATGGGATGAAATGAATGCAACCTGTATGTCTAAACTGCCTCTGAAAGCCAATGATATGCATAAGTATTGTGTGTATGCATGTATGCGTATATAACTCTGGGTTATACATATATACGCGTATATAATGCCTGTCACACCTCTATAGGCATCCCATCGTATCATATCATATCAGCCTCTGTGGGCATCATCATCATCATCATGTGACTAGCTGATCAGGTGGTAGTGTGTATACAACGTCGTCACCTTCCCCATACCCCATATATATAGTACATAATATATATGCATATAAAGCCTGAGAGGTCATAGGTCTGTACGTGTATGTATGTATATATATATGATAAGAGTACATCCTGAATCTGTCGGAGTCACGTAAGGTCATTACACCTCCGAACGTCATTATGAGATAGCATTT
This sequence comes from Lycium ferocissimum, assembly GCF_029784015.1. Taxonomy (NCBI): domain Eukaryota; kingdom Viridiplantae; phylum Streptophyta; class Magnoliopsida; order Solanales; family Solanaceae; genus Lycium; species Lycium ferocissimum. The sequence continues at coordinate 5,425,981 of NC_081351.1, forward strand.
TCATCAATAAGTGACTCTATGAATCATAATGAATCTAAAGAAGGACTTACTGAAAACAATATTCTAGAACATGAATCAATATGGAATATCCCTAGCTTCTAAGAGTAGAATCATTATGGAGTAGCGTTACATTTACGTTTCGTTCATAAGGATCATTCAAAAAGAAGGAAAGTTAGCCTTAACATACCTCAAGTCGTCGCAGAAATCCCACAACAAACTCGTCGAACTAGTAATCCAATACTATAACAAATGAAGGCATTTACAAACTTAGATGATACTAGTATATTATATATATCAAACAATAAATTGATTCTAGAACGAAACGGGCAAAAGATTTCCCTGATTTTTAAATAACTGCTAGCATGTGTGTACCAAAATTTATTATTGGTCAGTGCATTACATTGCATTCATTCATCCTCCTACGTATTCTATTTCAACTACATGCTTATCTGTTGTGTTTACATGAAGCATGAATTCCCGTGGCATAGATTTGGAGATATGAATTTTCTGTCTTATATGTGTTGTGTGTTCAGTCTTTATATGTTGTATGTGTTATCTCTATGTTTTAGTCCTATGATACATACGGAGTACTAGTGGCTGTACTCATATTACACTTCTGTACTCTGTGCAGACATAGATCCTTGCTTCAGTTCGAGACCTCGTGGCTGATCCCGAGGTACAACTTCCGAGACCTTTAGGGTGAGCTATACGGCTGATCCGTATCCCCTGGACCTCTCCTTTTTACTTGTTTTCTATTTTGATTTCCTTAAATAGTTTTATTTCTGTCACGCCCCGAACCATGGCCTAGACGTAACACAACACTTGGTGCCTTACTGCATGTGACCGAGCGAACCACATGGCTTGCTGAATCATCATGAGGCATAACATGAGCGGAATATGACATAAAAACATGATGAGCCTAAACATGGGATATCATAAATATTAAATAAAATACTTGTTTAAAAATATGAATATAGATTGTCATAGATAATGAGCCAAAGATGGCTATACGACTCTGAACATCTGACATAACATAACTTTCTAGTCTATGAAACCTCTAACATGAGTCTGAACTTCTAAATATTCTTACTGGGATAAGGCCCCCAGCATACCTTAAATGCATAACTATCATAAAAGTAAATAATGACTAAACCCCGAAGAAGATGGGGCTCACCAAAAGGTGATATGTGGATGATCTTATAGAGTAGATCTGGCATCCTGTAAGTTCGCACCTGCATCGTGAAATGTAGGCCCCCGGGCAATAGAAAGGGGACATCGGCACATTAAATGTACTGGTATGTATAATAACTGAATGAAATAACACGAGACATGAAATAACATGATAAGCAATGAAACTGAAACTTGGACATGAACATGAACATATATATATATATATATATATATATATATATATATATATATATATATGTAGATATAAACATTATAAGTGGGGAGAGCAATAAATATAACCGACAATATGGTCCGGTACATGCGTCCTACTAGCAGAACACTCACACCTTGTCAAGGAAGTGAGATTTAGTTATAACATAAAGGGATCCAATCATTATTAAGGAATCGTCCTAAACATGGGCAGAGCGATTCTTATCCTATGGTGGCTAGGTAGTTTCAGGCTGCTTGAAGCCTTCTCGGTAATTAGTGCAACTCCCAAAAAAAAAACATGAACATGGAAAATAGGTGGCACTTGAGCTCATGGTTTTCATAAATCATAACTTGCGTGTACATGGATATCACTTCATAGTATTCTTGCATGAAAACGTGTAAAGCATGTAGAGTATTTTCTTGAAAATAAACATAATAAATTATAACTTGCATGTAAGAACCCATGGAATGCAAAGTATGGGTTTTCATGGATTACGGACAGATTCTCAATAATCATAATGAAATATCAAGAACTCAATAATGGATTAATAATACTTCAATACTTAGTATAGCATGGTACATGGACCTAGGGTTATCATGAGCATGGTTAAAATCCCTAGTTTTCGTATAACTTCATACTTTACTGAAGAAGTGGCGTGGGGAAGAACAAAGATGTTTCCACACGTAAATAGCAACCCTACATACTTCAATCGCTCAAAAAACTTGAGAAAAGTCTAAATCTTGAAGAAGAATTCCAAAAGCTTTGAATTTGAAACCTTAAGAAGAGTTTTCACCATTTTTCGTAGCTACTTTTCATAGCTCAAACCACACTACTCCTGACCTCGAAATCCGATCTCCACCATTCATATTTCCGAACTATATGTTATGACCACTTAGTTAAAATTTGGGCTCGATCCAACGGTTAAATTAATGGGACAGGCCAATTGAATATGACTGGTTAAAATTTGGGCTCGATCCAACGGTTAAATTAATGGGACAGGCCAATTGAATATGACTGCTCGGAGTAAAAGTCTACATAAAATACTAGGGTTTTCTCTAACTCTTTACAACTCTTGATTTTATAGGGTAACGGGATGGTTGGATTTATTCTAGTGTTTAGAAACGATGAAATCTTGTAGAATACAAAGGTTCTTGATTAAAATATTTACCTTGGAGGAAACCTTAGGAAACTAGATTGCCAAACCAAACTCTTGAAGGCTTCTTGATTGCAAGAATGAATTTGTTACGGTTCTTGAAAGATTGAAGTGCCAAGGTTCTTTAGAGATGGAGGTGGAGAGATAAAGAATAGTATATTAGGGTTTAGAATAGTGTTATGGACTTTTTTACTTCATAAAATAATAAATAAGGAGTCCCAATTCGAGTAGGAAAAGGCTCAAAACGTAACCCAAAATTTGAAAATTCTGCTCCAACCATCATTAGTAAAATAGGCATAACTCTTAGCACAGAGCTCAATTTAAGCTCCACAAGATACCGTTGGAAAGATATTTCAAAGAGATACAACTTTCATGTTTTAAATTTTCTAAAATTATCAACAAATTAAGGGGTTACGGGTTTCTGAAGTAGGCCTGTCGACCATTTTCGCAAAAACGCACAAACTTTCAAATTCTCTGCTAAACTCCAATGATACTAGTCTAACCTTAGTTCTAAGATACGGGATGTAATAGACTTGATTATTTCTCAAGAATACTTTCTACACCACCCATCTTGGTTCCATTATATTATTATTTTACAAGTCAAACCTTAGCCCGAAGGTACGAGGTGTTATAATTTCATCCTATGGGACTTGTATCAGATTTTCTTTGTGCTCTTGTATGACACAGACAAGGTTTTGGGTTTTGTAATTGTCATGACCCGACTAGGGCCATGACGGGCACCCGGGGCTAACCACCAAGCACCACTCATTCTATTACTCATCCTACGTTCATTCATATTTCTTATGCTCATAATCATAGAAAAACTATTTTCATTTGAATCATATTTACCTTTATATACATAAGCCCTTCGGCTATCAAAAATATATATACATACGATGAGAACTGTGAGACCATACTACCCACACATACGTATCTACGAGCCTCTACTAGACTGCTAGACATAGGGATGGGACAGGACCCCGTCGTGCCCAAAATACATATATATACACACAAACGAATAATCAATGGCACCTCCGGTACAATGGAGTGCTCACAGTCAGCTAATAGCTCCTACGAGACTGGATCACCTCCCTGTCTACCTGTGGGCATGAACACAGCGTCCAAAGAAAACGGACGTCAGTATGAACATTGTACTGAGTATGTAAGGCATAGACAATATTAATACATCAATGAAATGAAGAGCAATCTGTAGCGGACTGTCAATTATAAAAGAAATAATGCATGCTGGCTTACTTCATAATCATCATCATATCATGTATGCATATATGTATAAGCTGCCCGACCATATGGGTACGGTGTAATAATCATTAGCCCGCGTCCAGGCCTCCCGCGTTCGGGGTACCATCTCATGCCGCCTACTAGTGGTGTCTGCCCATGCCATCTAGACATGGTGAATACGCTGCCCGCCTTAGCGGTGTCTGCCCGGCCATATAGGCGCGGTGTAATATCATCATCATGTACTCATCATAATGCATGCATAGAAATTCAAAGACAATTGTACTTTATCGGGGTGACATAAGGACGTAAACCCCCGATCCTATTATGGAGCATTTCTAAACATTCTGCCTCACCTTGAAGGAATTAGCATATAAGGTGAGTGTATGCAATAAACAACATCAATGGAATATAGATAGCATCATTAGCTTTATAGGAACATCATTTCATGGACTCTAGAATATTTAGACTTAAGCTCATCATCATCATTATCGTATTCATAATGTATTTCTTATCTCATACGGCTATTCAGGAACATAGACTCTTAGTTTTCCGAAATGTAGGAAATTCTTGAAGAAGGAGGGAAATCATGCCATAAGATTCATGCCTTAGAAAGAAAGGACTAGCCTCACATACCTTTTTTGTTTAACTAATCTATCGCTTGCTTGTTCTCGTTCAATGCCCACGTTTCTACCTTCAAGAGAATTAATTGGGCAGCATTTCCTTTGTTTATACATCTTTCCCCATATTCCATATCAACTCCCAAACATTCACAACGACATTCACAATACCATAAGCAACAATCATCATTCATTTACGTTATCCACCTTTCACAATTCCACTTTAATTCCTCCATAATCATGGTCATATTTCATTATTGAATTTTCTCCCATATAATACCTATCCCATGTTCTAAATGTCATTCATAACATACTTGCAATCACAACATATCAATAATCATGATTCACCCAAACTACTACTCAAAAATAACATTACTCCCACATTCATGACCCATTTTCTATATTCTTCTACAATCCAAGTGTTTCAACTTCTCAATACCTTAAACAACATGAAAATACCATAAAACTTACCTTAGATAGTGGAAGAATAAGCCTTGAGTGGAAATACTCTTCTTGCACCAAAACCCTAGTTCACTTCCTTTGAAATTTCTTGACTTGGATGAACTCTAGTGAGCTTCTTACACTTGATTCACTTGAATCCTTGATATTGATCTTTGCTTTCCTTTGTATTCTTGTAGATGAAGTATTTAGAACCTTCTAGAGGTCTTGAGAGGGATGAAGAAGTGTGGGAAAATGAATTTAGTGAAGTGGGAACATGTATTTATATTTGCAACTTAATCAGCCCGTCGGGACTTCCACGGACACTTATACGGTCCGTATAACATTGCACGGCCCATATAAGTGGTCGTGGTGAAACCACTAAGCAATCATCATCTCTACTGGGTGTTATACGGACCCTTATACGGACCGTATAAGTCGGTCATATAACCCCTTTCCCCTGAAATGATCTCCGTCATTCGTTTGATCTCCAATCCTTATGGAACCTTCTTAACACTTGTTCAACACCTTATTACCAATCTAAGGGACGTTATAGATCTTCTCCAAAACATCATTAAACTCTCATTAATTCGATGCTCATAAAACTTGCCTGTCACACAACACATACCACGCTTTCCTTAACAACTTCCCTCTCCTACCTCGAATGTCTTCGAAATCTCGATTAGGATCATCAAATGCTATTTATTACTAATCAAAACATCATATATGTCGTGCCCTTTCTTAGTCTATTCATTGTACGTTAACGAAAAATTTTCGAGGTGTAACATTATTCCCCCCTTTTGGAACATTCGTCCTCGAATGTTAAGCTTTCGGGAATTCTACAAAAATTTCGCCAGAGTTTTCCCTGTAATATGGCACTACTATCCTGTCACAACAGTCCACAATAACATTGCCTCATAGGGCAATAACACAATAGCAATATACGTTGGCCACACATGACCCATATGCATAAAAAGAAAACATACATACCTCATAATCTCGACGTCTCATCACGGATCTCTTCCGGGGGCTGAAATAAGTGCGGGTATGTGGACTTCATCTTCTCTTCCGCCTCCCAAGTCATCTCTTCTTGGTTGTTATTTCACCATAAGATCTTAACTGAGGCCAATTCCTTATTTCGAAGTCTCCGTACTTGCCTGTCTAATATGGCAATGGGCACTTCCTCATAGACTAACTTTTCTGTCACTTGAACATCATCTACTGGGGCAATCCTCGTAGGATCTCCAACACACACAACGCCGAGCATTGAGACATGGAAAAATTTGGATGGACTAATTCAAGTTCTGGAGGCAAGTCCAATTCATAAGCTACTTGACCCACCTTGCGAATGATCTTATAGGGTCTGATATATCGAGGACTTAACTTTCCTTTCTTACCAAATCTCATTACCCCTTTCATTGGCGACACCTTAAAAAACACCCAATCATCAACTTGAAATTCTAAGTCTCGCCGGCGGTTGTCAGCATAAGATTTTTAGCGACTTTGGGCTGTCAATAATCGATCTCGGATCACCTTGACTTTTTCTACTGCTTGTTGAATCAACTCAGGGCCTATTAGCTGCACTTCTCCTATTTCAAACCATCCAATTAGAGACCTGCACTTCCTCTCATATAAAGCTTCATAGGGAGCCATTTGAATACTGGAATGGTAGCTATTATTATATGCAAACTCGATAAGGGGTAAGTGGTCATCCCAACTACCACCAAAATCTAGAACACATGCTCTTAGCATATCCTCCAAGGTCTAAATAGTACGTTCGGCTTGCCCATCCGTTTGCGGGTGAAATGCCGTGCTGAGCTTTACTTGAGTACCTAGACCTTCTTGGAAGGATTTCCAGAACTTAGCTGTAAATTGTGCTCCTCTATCTGTGATAATGGATATCGGAACACCATGAAGCTTCACAATCTCCTTGATATACAACCTTGCATACTCTTCTGCTGAGTATGTAGTTCTGACTGGAAGAAAATGAGCCACTTTCGTGAGTCTGTCCACGATCACCCATATGGAATCATAATTGCCTCGGGAATGAGGTAACCCTACAATAAAATCCATATTGATCACTTCCCATTTCTAAGTAGGAATTTCCATTGCTTGCAATAATCCTCCTGGCTTTTGATGCTCGATTTTCACTCGCTGGTAATTTGGACATTGAGCTACAAATTCTACTATGTCTTTCTTCATTCCGTCCCACCAATAAATTAACTTAAGATCATGATACATCTTTTTTGCTCCTGGATGAATAAAATACCGAGAATAATGAGCTTCTTCTAGAATTCGGCGGCGTAATTCCGCAACATTCGGAACACATAGCCTGCCTCGGTATCTAAGAATTCCATCTAGAGAAGTTTCAAATGGAGACTTCTCTTTTTCATGAAATGTGTCCCTATAATGGCTCAATTGAGGATCTTCATACTGCCGCTCTTTCACTTCCATATCCAAGGACAAAACTGCGGGATTATTAATACCAATTCCTGCACTACCGGAATCAATTAGACATACTCCAAGATTAGTTAGTTGGTGGAGCTCATGATTTAATTCTTTCTTCTCCAAAGGAACTTCACATAGGTTGCCCATCGATTGGCGGCTAAGCGCATCAGCTACTACATTTGCCTTTCCGGGGTGGTATAAAATATTCACATCATAATCTTTTAATAATTCTAACCACCTCTTGCCCTTGCATTCAATTCCTTCGTTTGAAAATATATTGGAGACTTCAGATCCGTATAGATATCAACATGCACACCATACAAATAATGTCTCCACATCTTTAATGCATGAATAACTGCAGCTAATTTGAGATCATGAGTTGGATAATTCTTTTCATGTTTCCACAGCTGCCTTGAAGCATAAGCGATGACTTTACCGTGCTGCATTAACACACATCCTAACCCAACACCGGAAGCATCACAATATACAACATAACCATCTGGCCCTTCTGGAAGTGTTAAGACTGGAGCTGAGGTTAATCTGTCCTTCAACTCTTGGAAGTTGCGTTCACAAGCATCATCCCACTGAAATTTAGCTAAATTTTGGGTTAGCTTTGTCAATGGGTCTGAAATAGATGAAAATCCCTCTACGAACCTTCGCCAATAACCTGCCAACCCCGAAAACTATGAACACGTAGGGCGTCGTAGGCCTCGGCCAAGTCTTCACAGCTTCAATTTTTTGAGTATCAACTCGAATGCCATTATCTGAAATAACATGATCAAAAAATGTCACGGAATTCAACCAAAATTCACACTTTGAGAATTTTGCATACAATTCTCGAGTTTGAAGAATTCCAAGAACAATACGTAAATGGTCTGTATGTTCTAATTTTGTACGAGAATATACCAGAATATCGTCAATGAATACTATTATGAATAGATCCAAGAGAGGCCTGAATACATTATTCATCAGATTCATGAACACTGCCGGAGCATTAGTTAACCCAAATGACATCACTCGAAATTCATAATGGCCATATCTCGTTCTGAAAGTTGTCTTGGGAATATCTTCTTCTCTAACTCTCACTTGATGATAACCCGACCTCAAGTCTATTTTGGAGAACCACTTGGCACCTTGTAATTGATTAAACAAATCATCAATCCTGGGAAGAGGATATTTGTTCTTTATCATCACCTTATTCAACTGCCTATAATCGATGCACATTCGTAGGAAGCCATCTTTCTTTATTACGAATAGGACAGGTGCTCCCCACGGTGATGAACTGGGTCTAATAAACCCCTTCTCGAGCAAATATTTCAACTGTGCCTTTAGGTCTTTCAATTCCCCGCCGAGCCATTCGGTAAGGAGGAATAGAAATAGGCTTAGTGTCCAGCAACACATCAATAGCGAAATCAATTTCTCTTTTACGGAGGAAGGCCGGAAGTTCGTCTGGAAATACATCCGGAAATTCATTCACTACCGGAACGGATTGGAAAGTTGGCGACTTTGCTTCGGTGTCATGAACTCGGACTAAGTGATAAATATAGCCCTTACTTATCATCTTCCTTGCCTTAAGGTAGGAAATAAACACCCTCTTGGAGATACTGTATTGCCCTTCCATTCAAGCATGGGCTCTCCCGGAAATTGGAATCGAACTACTTTCATTCGGCAATCAACATTAGCATAACATGAGGCCAACCAATCCATACCCATAATCACATCGAAATCTAACATTTCCAGCTCAACTAAATCGGCCTTTAGTCAGGAGCGCATATCACAATTACACAATCTTTGTATACTTGTCTAGCTATCACGGGATCACCAACCGGAGTAGATACCTCAAAAGTTTTAATTGGCTCAGGTTTTACCCCAATACGATCAGTAACATATGGGGTAACATAAGATAGGGTAGAACCCGAAGCTATCAATGCATAGACATCATGGGAAAACACGAATAATGTACCTGTAACCACATCTGGGGAGGACTCAAAATTCTGTCGTCTGACTAAAGTATACATACGGGCCGAGTGGCACACGAGTAGATGCTCCCCCTCGGCCGTGGAATGGGAGTCTTCCCTACCGGCGCATCGAAGAAGAACCGGCCGGCGATCCCCGTGTTGGAACCCCAACTCTACCACTCACCGACGGGAAATCTCGCATCATGTGCCCAACCTGGCCACAGGCATAGCAAGCATCTAAAACCTGGCGACACTGTCCGGAGTGTAATCTACCGCACTGGCTGCATCGCGGTACTGGGGGTCTCCTCTGGCTATGATCTCCCCCAAACTGAGAACCTGAGGCCCTCGAACTCTGACCCTGTCCTGAATGAAAGGAGCGATCAAACCTCCTACCTGTAAATCTTGGGGGTGCACTAGTCACCGACTGGCCTGAGTGCTAGGATATGACTGCCTTAATCCCCCTCTGTAATCACTACCTGCCCCCATCGATCTGGCCCTCTTGCTTTGCCTTCTATCAATAGCACGATCACCCCTTTGTGGATGTTGTTGTCCTTCTAGATTCTGGGCATGGGCTTGAATGCGGAAAATATCCATCCCATCTTGCAACGAAGCCGTCAACCAGTCCTTAAACAAATGTGGCCCTAAGCCACTCACAAACCTGTGCACCCTATCTCCCATGTTGGCCATCATAATCGGGGCATATCTAGCCAATGAATTAAATTAAAAGCTATACTCCCGGGCACTCCTATTTCCTTGCCTTAGATTTAGGAATCTATCCGCTCTAGCTCGGCGGACCTCGGGTGGCAAATAGTGGCGGATGAAGGCATCTACGAATTCTTGCCAAATGGGAGGAGGCGCATTCTCTTTTCTTGATGATATCCAATTATTATACCATAATACCGCCACATCTCGAAGTCTATAAGATGCCAACTCCACAGATTCAGTTTCAGAGGCATGAATAATCTTTAATGTCCTCAACATTTCATCAATAAAGCCTTGCGGATCTTCATCCGGCTTTGACCCGAAAAACTACGGAGGATTCAAACTCATAAAATCACCTCGGTACTAGCCGACCAATCACTTGGACCCGCATTCTTCCCGTTGTGCACCGGGCGGCAACTAACTGCGTCAACAAATGAATAGCTTCGGTCACTTGTTGACCCAAAGTAGCCGGTGGAGGAACCGGAGGCATAGGAGTTGGAGCTGATGCCCCTTCCTGTTCTTCTATAATAGGCAGGGTGGAAGAAGCATTAGATGAAGCCTCATTATGTGATTCACCCTTTTCTACATTCATTGGCGGCTCTCTTTCTACCCGCTTTTTCATCGTAGTCTTGCCCTTCTGGGCGGCTTTAGCTTTTCCCTTGGCGGCATTTTTGAAATCATAGCACACTATTAGGGAGGAAAAAATCTTATGACACAGCTCTATCGCACGATCTTTTAAGATGAAAGATGGTCATTTTTCCTAAATGCCGGGTAGCCTCCTGTTTATTGGCGTGGCGCGCAACACACCAAAAACAAGACTCTACTAGACACGGCTCGTACACACTTCCTAGGACTGAACTGCTCTGATACCACTTTTGTCACGACTCGACTAGGGCCATGACGGGCATCCGGGGCTAGCCACCGAGCACCACTCATTCTATTACTCATCCTGCGTTCATTCATATTTCTTATGCTCATAATCATAGAAAAGCTATTTTCATTTGAATCATATTTACCTTTATATACATAAAGCCTTCGGCTATCAAAAATATATATACATACAATGAGAACTGTGAGACCATACTACCCACACATACGTATCTAGGAGCCTCTACTAGAGTGCTAGACATAGGGACGGGACATGACCCCGTCGTGCCCAAAATATACATATATATATATACGCAAAAGAATAATCAATGGCACCTCCGGTACAATGGAGTGCTCACAGTCAGCTAATAGCTCCTATGAGTCTTGATCACCTCCTTGTCTACCTGTGGGCATGAACACAACGTCCAAAGAAAACGGACGTCAGTACGAACATTGTACTGAGTATGTAAGGCATAAACAATATAAATACATCAATGAAATGAAGAGCAATCTATAGCTGACTGTCAATTATGAAAGAAATAATGCATGCTGGCTTACTTCATAATTATCATTATATCATATATGCATATATGTATAAGCTGCCCGACTATATAGGTACGGTGTAATAATCATTAGCCCGCATCCAGGCCTCCCGCGTCCGGGGTACCATCTCATGCCGCCCACTAGTGGTGTCTGCCCATGCCATCTAGACATGGTGTATATGCTGTCCGCCTTAGCGGTGTCTGCCCGGCCATATAGGCGCGGTGTAATATCATCATCATGTACTCATCATAATGCATGCATAGAAATTCAAAGACAACTGTACTTTATCGAGGTGACATAAGGCCGTAAACGCCCGATCCCATTATGGAGCATTTCTAAACATTCTGCCTCATCTTGAAGGAATTAGCATATAAGGTGAATGTATACAATAAACAAAATCAATGGAATATAGATAGCATCATTAGCTTTATAGGAACATCATATCATGGACTCTAGAATCTTTAGACTTAAGCTCATCATCATCATTATCGTATTCGTAATGTATCTCTTATCTCATATGGCTATTCAGGAACATAGACTCTTAGTTTTCCGGAATGTAGGAAATTCTTGAAGAAGAAGGGAAATCATGCCATAAGATTCATACCTTAGAAAGAAATGACTAGCCTCACATATCTTTTTCGTTTAACTAATCTATCGCTTGCTCGTTCTCCTTCAATGCCCACGTTTCTACCTTCAAGAGAATTCGTATCAACATTAGCTAATCGATTATAAGGACGTGCTCACTAAAGCTAGAGAAAATTGGGCAGATTTTCTTTGTTTATACATCTTTCCCCATATTCCATATCAACTCCCAAACATTCACAACGACATTCACAATATCATAAGCAACAATCATCATTCATTTACATTATCCACCTTTCACAATTCCACTTCAATTCCTCCATAATCATGGTCATATTTCATTATTGCATTTTCTCCCATATAATACCTATCCCATGTTCTAAATGTCATTCATAACATACTTGCAATCACAACATATCAATAATCATGATTCACCCAAACTACTACTCAAAAATAACACTACTCCCACATTCATGACCCATTTGCTATATTCTTCTACAATCCAAGTGTTTCAACTTCTCAATACCTTAAACAACATGAAAATACCATAAAACTTACCTTAGATAGTGGAAGAATAAGCCTTGAGTGGAAATACTCTTCTTGCACCAAAACCCTAGTTCACTTCCTTTGAAATTTCTTGACTTGGATGAACTCTAGCGAGCTTTACACTTGATTCACTTGAATCCTTGATATTGATCTTTGCTTTCCTTTGTATTCTTGTATATGGAGTATGTATAACCTTCTAGAGGTCTTGAGAGAGATGAAGAAGTGTGGGAAAATGAAATTAGTGAAGTGGGAATATGTATATATATTTGCAACTTAATCAGCCCGTCGGGACTTCCACGGACACTTATACGGTCCGTATAACATTGCACGGCCCGTATAAGTTGTCGTGGTTCACCACTAAGCAATCATCATCTCTGCTGGGTGTTATACGAACCCTTATACGGATGTATAATGTTATACGGACCGTATAAGTCGGTCGTATAACCCCTTTCCCGTTAAATGATCTCCGTCGTTCGTTTGATCTCTAATCCTTATGGAACCTTCTTAACAATTGTTCAAAACCTTATTACCAATCTAAGGGACGTTATATCTCTTCTCCAAAACATCATTAATTCGATGCTCATAAATCTTGCCCGACACACAACACATACCACGCTTTCCTTAACAACTTTCCTCTCCTACCTCAAATGTCTTCGAAATCTCGATTAGGATCATCAAATGATATTTCTTACTAATCAAAACATCATCTACGTCATGCCCTTCGTTAGTCTATTCACGGTACATTAACGAAAAAATTTCGGGGTGTAATAGTAATGAGTAAGTTCTCTTTCGCACTTTTCTATATATCTAAGACTATTAATGACACTTAGTGTTCATATCTTCTCCGCATTATCATTTCAATTATTTGAGATGTTGGGGATGGTTCACCTACGGGGGGATAGTGTAGGTGCCATCATGATCCGTAATTTGGGTCCCGACAAATTGGTATTGGAGCTTGAGGTTCACTGGTCTAACGAGTACATGAGTAATGTCTAATAAAGTCATGCAGATCAGTATAGAGTCATCTGTACTTATCTTTGAGAGGTTATGAGACACTTAGGAAAATTTCATTCTTCATTCCTTTTCGTGTGCATATGATTCGGTTAAGATTTAAACTTGATTATTCCAATCTCTCACTGATGGTGAGGACACATTCTTGGGTTCGCAAATGAACCACTGGATGGGACATTACGTAGTATGGTAAGAGACGTGTCACTAGACTTAGAATACAACTCTGAATCGAAACTCAGTTGAGTGGAGTTATGATTCAGAATCTCTTGTTCGATGATATCCGTAGGAAGTATAAGCGATGGTGCAAATGAGTACATGATAGCCATGTTTCAGCGCTTAGTTGCTTGGAAGCCGAGGAAGTGCATTATGGTATAACAAGTGACGGAAAAATATTTGACAATTTTAAATGGTACGGTTAGTAGAATAACCATGTGATAAACGTTGTGGCTTTGAAGATTACACTTAACAGGTTTGAGCATTACATAAAGATTTCTTGAGATACAATGGGATGAGACATGTACTAATATTCTGAAGACATGGGAAAATTTGGATGAATTAGTTGATCGGGCCAGAAGAATATCTGATGAGACTATGAAGAGAAGCTTGGAAAGCATATAAACATGAAATATGATATTTTGTGATAAAGGTATGAGGAAGTAGGACTTCATATTAGGGTCCGTGTGAAGAGTCTTCAGCTACTTGACGGAACAAGGATGTAATAAAAAGGAATTCGAATGAATCTTTCTCAGTTATTAGACGAGCACAAGTGGTAGATGTGCTCGTCTGGCAAAAAGTTACTATGGGCGATTAACTCTTGTGGGAATAGTCAAGTGTAGTCTTTACTAAAGGCCATGTTTGCAAGTTCACTTGACATCCTGGGGGTATAGTGATAAGAAGGAGTGATTTTGAGCTATGATCTTGTTGATTTTATGAGACTACTCTGTTTAGAAGTGAATGCTAAAAGAACATGGATCGATCGGTAAGTTTGATTACGTTGTAAGCTTCTAGTGGAAACAGTGACCGGCTAATAGAAATGACTCTAGTGATGGACGAGTGTGAAGATTTAATTACTTAAAGAGTTATCGGTTGTTGCACCTAATTTGGAGAAGAAATGTGGATATTGGGTATGTGATATGTTTAGCTTAGAGGAATGATTAGTTTTAAGGTTCGATTGAGGCAAGAGAAACTTTTATACGCTCAAGATTGTGGGTTACTACTACCTTCATGATTGGTTGAGCTATTTTAAAGATGTATGATATTTCGATTCACCCCACGAGTGGGTTCGGGTGATTTTCGGTTGATAATGATAAAAGTGATTTTGAATGGATATGAAAACTGAAAAATTAAGGTAAATGCAGGTTTGGAGGATTAAGGTTCGTAAGACTTGAATTTGAAGTAGCGTGACCACTTGAATCATGTACGAGTTATGATGATATTATATTATATCATTTAGATATGGTGTAAAAGTGATAAGTATCAATGAGGAAGGAATTAAACAAAATCAAATAATGTCAATATCTTAAAAGTTAATACCAAATTAAATTGGATAAAGCAAATCGATTTATCATGTAAACTTGATTTGATTGGTAGTTTGGTACGATTTTCAATTTTATTTAAACACCTAACAGTTAAATACACTAAAATCATTTAATCAAATGAAATTATTAGTAGAACAATTAATGTAATTACTATTATGGAGATAAAGAAAACCATTTCTTGAGGACCATTTTACAGTAGTCAAAACGGCTGGTCCAGCCCATCTGGGCAAGCCCACGCGGGCTTTGAAATTTGACGGGCTAGGCCAGGCTGGCCCATCTTTTTTATGGGCCTTAAAACAGCCAGCCCAACCCATCACTACGTGGGCTGCGGGTCCTAGCAGGGCTAGCCCGCCTTTTAAAAAAAAAAAAAAGATATTTGATAATTCCTTTAACTTAAATTCTAAAAATTCTAACATAAATATTTACAAGACAATATTACATGGTGTTACTATTTGCTAATTAAATCTAAAACAATGTTTTGAAATGCGTTTTTTGGGGCGAGTCCTGAGCAAGGTGTACAAAAAAATGCTTTGACGTCAACTGAAAGGCATAGATCCATAGGGCGTAAGACCTGGGCACAAAAGCATAAGCTTCAGGTGTAAAAGAATATGCCCAACTAATTAATTAAAAAACATTTATACAATTTCAATAAATTCGTAACTGAATGTATAAAGTTTTATACTCTAAGACACATTTTGAATCTTCTTGAAATTATTATTCTTCAAGATTAATGGAAGAAATTTATAATTGTGGCTTGTTTCGTACATTCCAATCTCTTAGTGGTGATATAACGCTTGTTTTTCTTTTTGAAAATTACTTATAAGTAAAAATAGAAGACAATGATATTTTTAGATTACAAATTATGTATTTATATGTAATATCTTGTCATAGATATATTATATTAAAGTATCAAATTAAATATTTTGTCAAAATCTCTACACTTATTATTGATAATCATGAATATTTTATTTTTATAAAGAGGGTTAGTTATTTATATTACCAAAAAAAGAAGATAACTGTTATATGGGGGATAATTTTACAAAAAACGTACTATTACAAAGTTGGCCGTTGCTATTATAGGTAAAATGATATTATACAGAAGTAAAATATAACATAAAAAATTAGTTCCAAAATAAGTTTGTTGTTATGGAGAAGTGTTGTTATATACGGATGCAGGTCGGACTGTACTTGAGAAAAATCTTTTGTGTGACCAAAAAAAGCAAAACAAATTGTAGAACCTGTTATAAAATAAAGACTATAAAGTAAATACAGCAGAGAGAAGTATATAGAGAGAGACTGATATATTATTCAACTTTGAACTGATATACAAATGAACTGAATTGATATCTTATTTATAGAGAAAAAGAAGCAACTGCGAGGCTTTTCAGGAAGCTGCTGTGAAACTTTTCAGAAGCTGCCGGCAAGCTGCCTGCTTGAGCTACTTGCAAGCTATTTGCTTGAGCTACTTGCAAGCTGCCTGCTTGATTGCAAGCCTGAGGAAGCTGCTGCAAGGCTTTTCAGGAAGCTGCTGGCAAGCTGCCTGCTTGAGCTACTTGCAAGCTATCTGCTTGAGCTACTTGCAAGCTGCCTGCTTAATTGTAAGCTTATCCAGTTGACTGTATATTTGAATGGACATCCACAACACGGTGTATTTATAACACTCCCCCTTGGATGTTCATTAATAGATTTGTGCCTTGTTAAAACCTTACTAGGAAAAACCCAGTGAAAAAAATTCAAGTGAAGGAAAAAGAGTACACATCTAGTAATGCGCATTACAAGCTGCCTCATTAAAAACCTTACCAGGAAAACCCAATGGGACAAAACCTTAGTTAAGAGGAAAAGAGTACAGTGCATAGTTTACTCCCCCTGATGAAGACCACAATTCAGATATCTAAGTCTTTGCTGTCACGACCCCACTAGAGGCCATGACGGGTACCGATACTAGCTTACCGAGCACCTCTGGTCTAACATTCCACTTTCACTACTAAGCGGGCAATATGGACAATTCATCCACATCTCACTTAATATAGGCATCAATAGCTATACCCGTAAGCACATGTCAATAAGCTTTACCAAAATATTATACAACAACAAGGACGGACAAAGTTAGAAACATCTATCCACATACGCGCGCTACGAGCCTCTAAATAAGATACATAAATCCACGAGGACGGGGCGAGGATTTCACCATGCCCAAATATATACACAGAGTAGTACCAATAAAAGCTATAGCTCGGGACAACCGGAGCGCTCTTAAGATGCCGCTGATGGAGCTCTAAGGATCGACGCGTCAACCTCGCACGCGGGCATGAACGCAACATCCATAAAAGAAAGAAGGTCAGTACGAACAGAGTATTGAGTATGTAAGGCATGTATGATAACATATAAGGAAGTATAGAAGACACAAGAAGAGAGTACAATTGTAACTACTTGCCTCTTAAGGCGGAATCATGCATGCTCATCTTTACCTTTTAGCATATTACACATTCATACATAACTGTCTGAATCAAATAACATCATTAGCCCGCGTCCGAGCCTCCCGCGTCCGGGGTAATTATCTCGCGCCGCCCACTAGTGGTGCTGCCCGTGCCATATAGACATGGTGTTATTATCATCATCCATAAGCCGCCCACTACGCCCAGCGTAGTCGTGCTACCCGGCCGTATAGGCACGGTGTAATCATCCATAAGCTGCCCACTACGCGTGGTGCTGCCCGGTCGTATAGGCACGGTGTAATCATCACAACATAAGCATGCATAAGAGCCCAATCAAAAGCTATAACTCTATCGGAGTGACGTAAGGTCGATAACCTCCGATTGTATTATGGAATAATCATGATCGTCGTGTCTCACCTTGAAGGACACCGAGCATTATAAGGCGAGATTATCAATGAAGAATAACATCAAGAAAAACATAGAGTAAGATCATAAATATCATAAAGCGTCAATTCATACACTTTGGAGCTTTTAGAAATAGAGTCATCATCAATGAATAAAATTAAGAAAATCAAGAAATAGCTCAACATTCTCATATTCACAGTGAACTCATAAGCTTGGGATTCTTAAACATGAAATCATTGTCATCATGATCATCATAGAAATATTCTCATCTTTGACATCATCGTTATCGTTGTAAAAACATATCCATCGTTGTTGTCATAAGAGCTTACTTAAATCATAAATCTCTTGTCACGACCCAACCCCGTAGGTCGTGACTGGTGCCCGAGCTGGGCACCCATACGCACTCAATAACCGCAATCAGCATACAAACAATCTATACCGACATAGAGCTCATACGTGGTTCCAAACTGACGCATACAAACATATACTGCACAGAAGCCGGCAAGGCCATCATAATATACATAACGTAGCAAAGCATACATACACGCAGCCGACAAGGCTGCCACGGCGGATGGGCCGCCCAAACACAACTTACTCAACGCGTCCGAACAAAA
>NC_081351.1:5444557-5452672 GCF_029784015.1 Lycium ferocissimum
CAATAATCCTAAATACTAAAACCCGGGGTTTGGGTGTTCTTCGCTAAGAAGGTGAATTGTTAAGATACGTAAAGCATAACTAAGGTATGTCTCTCTTTTGAAAACTTATTTTGAATGAAAATCAATTTTTGAAACTATTGTTGGAAGTATAAATTTCATTCAAGGTTCTTTAATGAATGAAAAGAAAAGTAATCTTTTCATGTTTCTTGAACTCTAATTCATGTCTAAATGGTGGTTAATGTGTGTGAGGGGACAAACCCACATTAAACCTAGGGTGTAACAAACTATATATGTATATGATGTTTTGAGCGTTTTCCTTTATAAGAGATGCTTAATAATGATGGTTAAAGGTTGGTAATGATATTCTCATTGATGAATTATGACATGGAAATCTTTCGTAAAGAAGTTAAACGTTTTAAAAACATTGATTGGAATGACTTATTCTTTCAATATGGCATAATGAACCTTAATGACAATTGATGATGTGACTACATTACAAATGAATTATGAATTGGCTTCTATGCTATGAAAACTGGTTGTTGTGTTTTGTCTAGCTACTCGGGAGGAAGGGTAGCCACTATGGATCCTAGTGTGATAATGCCTAGCCATTCGGGAGGAAGAGTGGACACTTTCGAGTTCGCTACCATCGGGTGTGATTATGCCTAGCTATTCGGGAAGAAGGATAGCCACCGTTTAGTTTCATATTCCGGTGTGATGTGTTGCTATGATTAGGGAACCTCAAAGGTTATCCCTTAGTTATGATTGATTTTTTAGCTGTATTGGCAAGTGTGATATTCCTATCTTTCAACGGGACTGTTGTTAATAATCATGATCAACTTAAACGGTATATTTGGAGGTTGGAACTTGACAAGGACTTTATAACCTGTTTTGATAATTGTCTTTCATTGAGATAAACAAGGTGAATAAGCATTTCCCGTATTTGTGTCACACTATCCTCAGAACTGATTTCTTTATATGTTGTTACACTTTATTTCCATATCACTTGTTGTCCCCGTGGCATTCACTGAGGATGAAGTACTCAGGTATACCGTTGTTGTTTTTTATGGTATGTTAGGTGACGACGAAGAGCAGGTTTATGACATTCAGAACGTTTAGGAGAACTTACGATCTTTGTGATTTGGTGAGCCCATATATTGTTTGGGACACCCCATTTATTGATTCCATTTATTTATATTAGTTTTCGAGCTGCGTCCCGATGAGTTAGATGTTTATTCCTTATTCTTAGAAGCTCCTTAGTATACATTCGAATGTGGGTAGAACAAGATTTATTGTTTAACTCTTTCGGGCACACTATCATGTTTTGGGTTAAATTATTTAAATTATAAAGACTTCGCGATTTTATTCTTACATCATGACTTGTTTAAATTTATTTTATAAAAAGCTGTTGGAGGTGATTATTGAACCTGGCGGGTTCAAGTGTCATTGTGTATCTTTTAGGTTCTTCTGATATTGTTCATGACGTCGGATGCCGGTCGCGTGTAGGGTGGGTTTGGGGGCGTGACACTTTCATAGGTGATACCTTCAGAAACACCCGATCATCTTCCTAGAACTCCAAGTCTCATTGTACGGTGTTATTTGCATAAGATTTTTTTGAGACTCTGAGCTGCTAGCAATCTTTCTTGAATGAGCTTAACCTTCTCGACCGCCTGCTGAACCAAATCAGGCCGTATCGACTTTGATTCTCCAACCTCAAACCATTTGATAGGAGATCTACATTTATGCCCATATAGGGCCTCATACGGCACCATCTGGATACCGGAATGGTAACTATTATTATTTGTGATGCAGGCTATGCGTCCAGCAACTAGTAAATGAGGGACCTAGTTATGTTACCAATTCCCTTATGCAGTGCAGTACAAGAATCAACACAAGATATTTAAGTGGAAAACTCCTTGTCAAGGGATTAAAAAACACAACCTACTCCAGTAGGATTTCAACTCTACTAACCGAGCAACTCAGGTTACAACTTTATTGAAAGCTAGAAATTAACTCCTATAACCCATCACCCCTTCCTGACAATAACTTGTATGTAGCTCTTACACTTGACTACCCCTAGCCAAGCACATTAATACACCTAGATTCACTCCAGCCTAGTGTACCACCCAAAAGAACCCTTTCAGAATTCACCACAGTGTCTAACTCTAGCCACACACTAATACAACTAAGCTAACTCTAGCCTAGTATACCACTCAAGAGCTTGTGGAAGCAACTTCGAGAATTTAGAACACCTACAAAAAACTTCTTTTTATGGATGAGTAGGTTTACAGTTTAAGTACAAAATATCAAAGACGGAACAACCTAAGGACTTAAAACATCTTCAATTCTAGACCTAGTCCTTCGGGTTGTTGAGGCTCTGTTCTTAAGGAACACCTTGAAAGGTGGAGACTTGTACTTTGTATGGAGTAATTTTTGTATTGTGCAAGAAGAAGATGATGTCTTTATATGCACCGAGAGAGAAAGACAGAGACAGAGAGAGAGAGAGAGAGAGAGAGAGAGAGAGAGAGAGAGAGAGAGAGAGAGAGAGAGAGAGAGAGAGAGAGAGAGAGTGTGTGTGTGTGTGTAGAGATGACCACTCATGAAATCTGGACCGTTCATCAATCGGCCTTCTTGTGAGGTACTGTTGTACAGCTGCATTGTACTTCTTAGCAGTACACTTTACAGCTGTAGATTTGGACTTTCAACTTCAGTGACCAGAACCTTTATCTGGAGGAACCTGGTCCTTTATCTGTTCTTCAAACAAGTTGTCTGTACTGGATACACTATCAGGGCTCTACAGCTGCATTGTTGGCTGAGTAGGCTGGAGACCTGATCCCATATAGTACTTCTGAATCAACATATCTAGTCTCTCATATATGAGCAAATCTTGCACGCATCTAACCTTTCGAGCATGTTAGAATAGTAGCATATGAGATATCATAAGGTTAACCAACTTCAGATAAGTGAACCTAATTGTATCTGGTTCCTTAGGGTTTGTCATGTCATCAAAACATATCAGTTCTTATCAATTTCCCCCTTTTTGATAATGATAAACTCATAGACAAAGTTCTCTCTGAGAACCAGATTCCCACCTGTTCCCCCTGCTGATTAGACCTTCACTTCCCAACTTGTAGTCTTTTTTTCTCTCTATCCTTGTTCCCCTATCTTCCGCACCATGTCTCTCCCATATATTGATTATATTCTTGAGATTGTGAGATGTATAGAGAGACCATATTGAGGACCAGGTCCCTCTTTACGGTTTCACTAGGTTTGACAATCATCAAAACATACAACATATGGTCATTTCCCCCTTTTTAATGATGAAAAACTTAGAGACTCTATTGATATATTGCTCTCTTCCGCATTCTTCCTCCCCCTTTTTATAATCTCCCTTTCCGGCCCCTTTGTTTTCTTCTCCCTTTTGGTTTAGATCGTTGGAAAGTGTAATAAAAGTAGCACGAACCAAAAAAGTTCGGTAACGCATTAACTCATGGCCACTAGGGCAACACAACATAAGCAATAATAGTAACAACAAGTTTTAAGATCATTGCACAAATCAGAGTAATTGTCCAGATTAGATTAAGCATATCGAAAACATATTAGTCTTAGTCTGTTATATCCCGTATTTTATGCGTTCGGATGAGTCGGGATAATTGCGAGAAGTTAAGGGTTAGACCATTTTCCAAGATTATTTTTGTGCGAGAGGTCGTTGGCGAATATTAATTATGAACATTATTAGTATGGAAATATTGAAAAAGGTTAAGGGTAAGAAGGGAAATTTGCAAAGTGACGTCATGGGAATAATGTGAAGGGCGGGGCAAAATGGTAATTTCATATGGGGTTCAAGAAGCTCCCAAAAGGGGCCATATTGGCCATGTGAAGAAAGAATGAAAAAGGATGACCAAACTAAGTCATCCTTAAAAGGATAGAAAATTCTAGAAAAAGAAAAAAGGAAAGAAAATTCTAGAAAAAAAAAGGAGGAAAAGGAAAGAAAAATCTAGAGAAAATTTGAAATAAAAAATAAGGCATGTGCATGATCATGTGACACACACACATATATATATAAGAGAGGGTGTTCATACTTGGAGAAGGAGAGAGAAGAAAGAAAGAAAGAAACAAAGACAAAAAAAAAAGGGGGCCATTCGGCCAAGCCATGGCCGAATTTGGCCATGGGAATTGATCAAGAAAAAAAATGTTTTGATCTAGTTTTTCTACCAATTGGAGGGTTCTCTACAACGTGACGGAATTTGTTTTGGAGAATATGAGTCGTCGTTTCGTCATGCATTCTAGTCAAGTGAAGAAGTTGAAGAGAAAAGGTAAGATTTAATCCCTCTTTATATGTTGTGAAGGGTTCATTTGTGTTGTGGTGTGTAGAAGTGAACGAAATTCATGAAAGCATGGACATAGGGGTGTGGCCGTAGGCATGGATGGGTTGTAAGGGCAACGATTTAATTGTTTTATTTAGTATTTTGATCGTTGTTGATGTTATGGATGATTTGTATATGTTGAAGGGTGAAAGAATGGATGGAATATGTGAAACTATGCATGTGGTGTTGTTGGCCGTGTGTTGTGTAGTAGCCGTGGGGGTGTGTGTGTTGTGTAGGAAGAATGAATTAAATATATGTAAGTTGGTTGTTGTTGAAATGTATAGAAATGGGTGATAGTATGAAAATCATTGGGAATGTGTGTGTTGTGTTGTGGCCGAGAATGATGATGTTGCGGCAAGTTATAGTGAGTTGATTTCACTTAATATTTTAGTTGATGTTGTTGCGGAATCTATGATGAAAAATGAAAGTTTAATGGTTAGAAATGAAATGAAAGATGGTTGTAGGTTAATGATGAAGTTGATGCAATTGTTGGAATGTTCTTTTATACTTGCGTAAATGATGTTGTTAGTGCATGATTGTTGATCATTTGTGGCGAGTTTCATTCTCGGATTTGTTGTTGTTGCTAGTTGGGGCGAGCCATAATTCTCGGGACGGTGTATTTACGGGGGAGAGTCTTTCTTAGAAATTTGTTGAGAAAATAAGTGAACTTATTTGGAAGATTAAGACAAGTGTGGGTTAAGAGTGAATTCTTAAAGCTTTATGGTTGATGTTTGGTAAATATGACCAAAATGCGGCTTTGGCAAACTTGGAGGCAGGATTTGGAGAAGCTTAAGGAGCGGAAAAGGTATGTAAGGCTTACCGCTTTCTTTCTCTTGGCATGTCTTAGATATATTAGGCTTGAATTTGGACCTCGGGGACAACTTTCTGCTCTTCGGAATCCACGTCGAAATTGCCCCTTTTTCTTTCGGTAGAATTGAATTAATTATCTTGCTAATGGTTGGAAAAGTTGTCTAAACACCTAGAACTTGAACCCGATGGGACCCGACTATCTTAAAACTATCATGAATGATATTATAAAGTGTAAAATACGTAAATTGGGTATGTCACCTCATTTTGACCCAAAGTGGGCCCACAATCCCGAGACACTGTGCATGTTGTTTATTTGCCTCATTTTAAAATGAGATAAATAATGAAAACCTTTGGCTAATGTTCCGAGTTTGTTATAAATATTTGGTAATTCGGATATAAGTATTCGGTTGGACTATTCGATATAAATGCTTCGGTACGTATGATGCGATTTGAATATTTTGATATAAGCATTCCGATGTAAGTATTTCGATATAAGTATTACGATATAAGCATCCTATTCGATATATGTATGTTATTCGACATAAGTATTCCGATCAAGTATTAGTATAAAAGCGATGCGATGAATGCTACGATATGAGTATCTTTTGTGAGTACGTCTGATGAATCAATGCCTTTATAGAGTATTTGGGTGTGTGTAGGTACGGTGACACAGTATTCGGTATGGGTGCCTCTGTGGGTCTTACGTTCTTCGTGTACGATCTCGGATCGCTTAAAAAGTACGAAGAGGTTTACGCTGTTTTAAAATGCTCGCCTTTCCGATACTAACAAGAAAAGAACCGCGAAACTTGATCAGAATCCTCGGTGTAAGTCGGTATACCTATCCATTGGTACGGATTATGTGCATATGGTTTCTCACATTTCTGCTCGGTGCAAGGCTCAATGTCTGTTCCGCTGCGTCCGGGGCCGGGATGCGGTATCGTGCGCATGCTTACGTATATGTGTCATTCCCGTCCGGGCCGGGTTACGGTATCGTGCTCTTCCTACTGCATTGTTCACCGCGTCTCTAGGCGGGGGCCGGGCTCTGTTTATGCATACGATATTATGATGCGATGATGTGGGGACGGTGGCCGAGGATGGCATGTGGTACGTACATGTTCACCCGCGTCCCGTACTAGAGGGCCGGATTACATTACCGCGTCCCTCGGCTGGAGGGACGGGATACGATATACGACATATGCTTATGATGATATATGATACGGTTATGCATAATACGTAGTCACGAAAATAGCATTTTTGATATTACAGACAACTGCGATGACGATTTGTAAGTCGGACTTACTACACGATTTTGATGAGGCTCGCCTATTTATTATGCCTCCCGTACTTACGATTTTGATTACGAATACTGTCGTGTATCTACGTACGTACGTACGTTGCGGATGCATACGGTATACTTACGTACGTACGACTCGATTACGAATACGTAAAACGCGGCCCTGCGTATGTGCGACTCCGGTTACGGGCCCATGTTCGACATGATTCGGTACGTTCGATAGTTCGTCGATATATGACCTCGTACGAGCTTTACCATGTCGTTACTTGCTCTCCGTCGACGATGTGATCTCACCGTGCGTTCTGTGTTTTTACACTCTTCCCGGACGTACGATGCGCGGTTGTAAAAATAAGCATTTTAGTCTTTTCTGGTGACTTACTTACCCTGCGTACTCCTTCGATATATAGGACGGTATGTACGGTTTGTGTGAAAATAGGCGTACGGCATTTTGACTAATGTACTTATCTTTTAGTCTGTTTGTTTAGGTTATGGTTACGTTTACGTAATTGCATGCTACGCACTGGGTACATTTTCCGTGCGACCTTGTCTTCGGGGGCTGCGTTTCATCTTGCCGCGCTCCCGAGAGATGGTAAAGAGTCGTTATAGAAAGATGTTCCGGCGGAGATGGCAAGCTCCGTTTTCAGGGTCTTTGTCGAGTCATAGTTTGTACGTATGATTTACCGGATGTTGTGTTAGAGACTTTGCGGAGACGGCGTCGTGGGTGTTGGTTGTCGGTCTGTAAGCGGCTCCATCAGTAGATACGTCATATATGATTGGTTTTGTTTGGTAACGAGAATTTATGTAATTTGAAAGCAACGAAAAGAATATTTTACGGTTATATTTTGCATTTTGTCTTTATTTGAAAAAAAAAATTATGTGCGTAATAAGAGTCTGTGGGTTCGCTCGACTCCGGATGTGGGGTCGGGTGCCCATCACACCCCAATAAGGTTAGGGTGTGACATAGTCAATACAAAATATGATTCTTAAACTGACATGAGTGCCATAGTCATTAAGCGATGGAATACAAAGGGACAAATATTCAAGGCGACTAAGAGGGGCTTAAGAACTAAAGAAGAGTGGGGCTAGATAAGGAATTCTGCTATCTCTTATCTAAGCGTTGGCTTCCTTTCAGCACCACTAAGACTTGGTTTCTCTTTCCTTCTTAAGCATTTTCATTCCTCCATGACTACCAAATTCATCCTCGGCCAATATTGTGCCTGAGTGGGCCGCTAAATGTGCATAATAGGGCTGACAGTGGAACCATGGAGACTAAACGTGTGCACCTTACATATGTAGCATAGCCGATTAATATGGTAACATTTGGATCCCATTCTCATCAACCGGTACATGGTAATGAAATTTGGATGGCTAGTTCCTCGGATTTTAGCGTGGCTATACCCGGTAAATATCAGGCTCCATAAGGTGGTACCTCTTTGTATTTATCATGAGTACCTGCAAAGGTGTTTTCATCCTTATTTATCATGCTAGGATTATCATGATTTGTAGGGAGCAGATATGTATGATGTCTCTTTTGTACTACCACAAGGATTTACTGCGTAACGGATACCTTCTTCAATAGATTGCGTGCCTTAACGAGATTACATCCATTTCTTCCTTTGATAGGTTCCTTCCCCTTCCGTTTTGTCA
>NC_081351.1:5452772-5466180 GCF_029784015.1 Lycium ferocissimum
CAACATACACAATTTTTATACATCCAATTCACTCTTATATGTTCACAATGCATCCAAACTCACCCGTAATACATGTAAAAGAAAATTAAACCTTACCTTAACACTTGACTTTCCAACTTGGTTGTAATTTGTGAATTGAAAGAATACTGTTTCTTCGCCTAACCACCAAACTCACGTTGCTATGGACCTCCAAATGGTTGAATTACCTTGGAAATTTTTTTTTGGATCATCAACCAAAAGCTCAAGTTCGGCCAGCCATGGCCGAACTCCCTTTCTCTTTTAAAGCTCACAAACTGAAAAAGATGAAATGAATACATAGTTGATTCATTAGTCATCAATCCTATATATATATATGCTGCCCATGGAAGTTGACACGTGTCCGCCCATGACATGTGTCCCACTAAGATTCATGAGCCAATTAGATTCACCACATTTTCAGGCCCACTTAGCGCACTAATGACTTGATTAATATTAATTAATCACTAATCCCCACTTAATAATCAAATCATGGTTAATTAATCCCAAATCTCCACTAATATTTCCATGCTATTTGAAATTTATAAGCAAATCGTGCACTAATTAAAATCGGGGATTAAAAGTCCTTGTTTCGTATCCCGAAATACTCTTATCCTTGGACTTATGTCGATTAACTTACGAATAATTCATCGTATAAAAATACGGGGCATAACAACTAACACTTCTGATAAGGTGGATGAAAGCAAGGTTGAGAGTATTGATGCAAAGAATAATGCTGATTCAGAAGTACAAGTGGTGGTACGTAACAAATTTGATGTTTTAAATATCGTGGGTTACAGTTAGATACCAAGTACAAGTACATCCAAAGCTGAAAGGGAGAATTCAAATGCAAATGGCAACAAGGATGGTCAAAGTAATCGTTGGAGACTAGGCAGAATAATGCAGACATGGAGCAAACAAATGTGGATGACATTATTCAAAGTTCCACACAAGGTCAGTAAAGAATACAGGATATTATGCCATGCATTAATAATGAGCAAGGAATAATGCAACAAACAACTACTGAAAAGGTAACAGATCAAGAGGAAGAACTTCATAGTTCATGGGCTGATAAGGTGGAGGAAAAGGAAATGGAAATAGGAGAAAGGCAGCAGGAAGATGGAGGTCAAGGTAATACTGATGGAGATCCTAGGAAAGAGGACAGTGTGGAAGGAACATCTAAAGAAAATCCTGGTGGCACCAATATAACAGATAAGGGAACAAGTTTGAGGCAATTAGAGGTTCCAGGGAAAGAGGAGGTTAAAAAATAAGATGTTCACCCAGAACATGATGAACATGTGACTGTTGATGATAGAGGATTAGATGGAGTAAAAGAGGCTACAGAGGGTTCCCCCTCAGTGATAATTCATGATCCTTTGCAAAGAGAAGGAAAAGTGGCAGAAAATGTCAAAACGGAGGATTTAATAGAGGCAATTTCTCATAGCTCCATAGGTGACAAGATGGAGGAGTAGATGGATTGGAGCAAGATGCATCCACCGATCCTCCTTCTTCGGAGTACCGGTTATTTCCCATACTAAGAGCCAACGAGGTGACACTTCGTACAAAGCCTTTCCCAATCAAAGAGTTACATGACCT
This sequence comes from Lycium ferocissimum, assembly GCF_029784015.1. Classification (NCBI taxonomy): domain Eukaryota; kingdom Viridiplantae; phylum Streptophyta; class Magnoliopsida; order Solanales; family Solanaceae; genus Lycium; species Lycium ferocissimum. The sequence continues at coordinate 5,454,384 of NC_081351.1, forward strand.
GATCTCTCATAATATTTATGTAATGGAAGTAGAGGATGATGTCAGAGATCTTCATAAAGAGGACAAGGAGGAGAATATTAAGCAGAATAAGGAAAATATTCTCAAACAGGCTGATATATCTCCTAAGAGCAAGTCTAACAATAAGGGCTAGAAGAAAGGAAAGAAGAATGCTATTGACAAGCAAATTCCACTCAGGGTGGTACCAAAGAGGAATGCAGCTAAATCTAATGTTAAATGATGTTAAAATCATTCATTTGGAACATTAGATCAGTGAAGACACAAAAAGCCTTTCATAGGTTACAAATGTTAAATAAACATCACAAATTCTTTTTGATTGCTCTCATGGAACCATTTCAACATGTCAGGACAATAAACCATTATAGGAGGAGGTTGGGAATGCGCTTAGCTAATGCCAACTGTACTGGTAAAATATGGTACTTTGTGGCTGATAACATAGAAGTGGAAGTTTTGATGGATTCCCCTCAACAGATCACTTTGAAGCTATTTTTACAAGATTTGAATCAACATCTTATTACAACTTTAGTATATGCTAAATGTAATGCATCTGAAAGGCTAGAGTTGTGGGAGGATATTTATCATCTTTCCAATACCTTGACTTGTTCTTGGTTGATAGGAGGAGACTTCAATGTGGTTTTGAATGATGAAGAAAAGATAGGGGGTAATCCTATTCAATGTTAGGATGTAGAAGAGTTTGCATTTTGTATAAATTCTTGTGAACTTGAAGAAGTGAAGTTTAAGGGAAGTCCTTTCACTTGGTGGAATGGAAGAGCAGATGAAGAACGTATTTTTGAAAGACTGGATAGGATGTTGGTGAATTCTCCTCTTCTTGACAGCTTTGGAAATATTGAAGTGGAACATCTTGCAAGAACTGAATCAGATCATGCTCCACTTTTGTGCACTTATGGTGACAACCAGCAGAATCATTTCAGGCCTTTTAAATTGCTATCATTTTGAATAGAACATGCATCTTTCCTGGATACAATTAGGCAGAATTGGTCCACTTGGGAGCGTGAGGACCCTTTTATAAACTTCAAATGCAAGATGAAAAATTTGAAAAGGGTGTTATCCAAATGGAGCAGGGAAGTGTTTGGTGACATCTTCAAGCAGCTAATAATAAGGGAGGAAATAGTGAGATTAAAGGAATAGTTGTTTGAAGAGAATCCAACCCAAGTGAATAGAATGGTTCTGCAGAAAGCTCAGGCTGAGACTAAAAGATACTTGCATTATAAGAAGAGTACTGGTGACAAAAATCAGGCCTGGATTGGTTTGTAGATGGTGACAAGAATACTAGATTCTTCCATAATCTAGTGAAGGGAAGAAGGAAGAAACTGCAGATCAAAAGAATTCAAAATTCAAATGGTTCATGGATTGAGGATAAGGACCAAATGGCAGCTGAGGCTGTGCAATTTTATACACAACAATTTTCACTAGAAGATTCAGTTGGAGGAGAAATTTATTGTCACATATTCCTGTTTTGATTAATCAAAACAAAAATGATCTACTGTGTCAAATGCCTAGTGTTGATGAAGTCAAAAAATGCTATTTTCAACCTTAGTGGATCAAGAGCTAGTGGACCTGATGGTTTTCCTGGAATTTTCTACTAGACTTGTTGGGATATTATTAGTTTGGATGTATACAAGATGGTGGTGGCTTTCTTTCAGGGTCATACTCTTCCTAAGGCAGTTACTTATGCAAATCTTGTTCTGTTACCAAAGAAGGAGTTGGTTCAAAGTTACTCGGACTTAAGACCTATAAGTTTAAGTAATTTATCAACAAGGTGATGTCAAGAGTGGTACATGATAGACTAGAAGCTGTGTTACCAGAGTTGATATCTATTAATCAAGCAAGCTTTGCACAAAGGAGAAGCATTATTGAGAATGTGCTCTTGGCACAAGAAATTGTGACAGACATCAGAAAAAGGGGCAAACCAGCAAATGTAGTGATCAAATTGGACATGGCAAAGGCCTATGATAGAGTATCTTGGTCATATTTGATAAAGGTACTCAGCAGAATTGGATTTGCTAGTCAATTCATTGACATGATTTGGAGGCTGATTGCAAATAACTGGTATTCCATCCTTTTCAATGGTCAGGCCAAAGGATTTTTTCATTCAACTATAGGTGTCAAACAAGGTGATCCACTTTCACCTGCACTGTTCATCCTATTAGCAGAGGTGTTATCAAGCGCTCTAAATGCAGTATTTGATAGTGCTGAGTATGTGGGATACGGCATGCCTAAATGGAGTCAAAATATCAATCATCTGGCCTATGCAGATGATCCTATAATATTTGCATCTGCAGAAGGAGAGTCATTGAAGAGAATTATGAAGATTCTGTAGGATTATGAGGCAATTTCAGGTCAGTTGATCAATAAAGACAAGAGTGCCTTTTATATGTATCACAAGATTCCCGGTGTACTGTCTCAACAGGTGCAACAGATTACAGGCTTTAAAAGGGATCAATTTCCATTGAAGTATGTGGGATGCCTTATATTTCATGCAAGGAGGAAAAGGGTATATTACAATGACCTTATCAAGAAGGTGAAAAACAAGCTGCAAAATTGGAAAGGAAAATTGCTTTCTTTTGGTGGAAAAGCAGTTCTCATCAATAGTGTGCTTTAGAGTATTCCCATATACATGCTTTCAGTTGTTGTTCCCATAAAATATACAATTAATGAGCTTCATAAGATCTTTGCAAGGTTTTATTGGAGTACTAAAGAAGAGGGTAAAAGTAGGCATTGGTCCTCATGGGACAAGGTTTGTTTACCAAAAGAAGAAGGAGGACTAGGATTCAGATCTCTAGATGATGTGTCTAAGGCCCTTCTTGCCAAATTATGGTGGAGATTTAGAACATCAAATACATTGTGGTCAGCTTTCATGTAGAATAAATATTGCAAGAAGATGAAGCCAACAAAAGTGCAGTGGAAATATGGTTCGCAAGTGTGGAAAAGAATGATAGAAGCAAGGGGTCAGGTGGATCAACAGATATGGTGGGAACCTAGAAATGGAGCATGTGATGTATGGGAAGATAATTGGACTAAACTTGGTTCAATCAAACAGGCAAGGCCTCCATACTTTCAGATTGACACTAGCATTGAAGAGGTATCATACTTCATGAATGCATAAGGCTGGGATGCATAGAAATTGCATAACAAGCTGCCCATTAATGTTTGTGATCATGTCCTACAAGAGTTGAGTATAGTGGAGCATTCAGAGGAGAAAGATAAAGCCTGGTGGATGGCTAGTACTACAGGAAATTTCACTGTAGGGAGTGCTTGGAATTTGCTCAGGAAAAAGGCTCAAACGTCAGCTCACTTTTCAAAATTGTGGTTCAAAGATGTTCCATTCAAAGTATCCTTCATCCTTTGGAGATTGTGGAAGTTCAAAATACCAGTGGATGATGTACTAAAGAGAATGAATATTAGTATTGTATCTAGATATAGATGCTGTTTGAACCCTCATCAGGAGGACACAGTTCAACATCTATTCTTAACAGGTGAGTTTGCAGCAGAAATCTGGCAATATTATAATGCTGCTGTGGGGATAATTGCTCCAAGGATATAGATTCATCAGACAATATTGCAATGGTGGTATATGCAAGGTCCTACAAAGCTCAAGTCGATTGTAGCTGCACCGTATTTATATGTCTTGTAACTATGGAAGAGAAGAAATACTATCATGCATGGGGGTAAGATGAATATAGTAAAGGTGATAAATGGGATCAACTACAATCTGCAACAACTGGTGAAGACTTTATATCCTTGGCTGAGAAATATTCCATATGATTGGCCTCAGATGGTGAAATATTTAGAGGATTACAAGCCTAAAGTGGGATATAAGATGCTGCAATGGAAGTGTCCTGATGCTAGCTGGTTCAAGTGCAATACAGATGGGACCTCTAGGGGTAATCCAGGACTGAGTTCAGCTGCTTTCTGCATTAGAGATGATGTTGGAAACATGATATATGCAGGGGCAAGAAGAATAGCTGATACAACAAATATTATAGCAGAATCTGTGGCTATATTGGATGGTATTGAATACTGCATTAAAAATGATCTGGTGCATGTAATGATTGAATCAGATTCTCTGTCTATGATAAACATCATCCAAGGAGTATGGGAGATTCCATGAAAGATCAGTATGGAAGTTATTAAGATCAAGTTTTGGAGGAACAAGGGGCAAGTGCAGTTTGCTCATATCCTTAAGGAAGGCCATACACTTGCAGATTTTTTGGCTAACTTGGTTTTTGATTTTGCAGGTACAACTCAATTTCATTCATTTGCTGAATTGCCAGCAGGTGCAAAAAAGATTCTCAATAGTGATAAGATGATGATGCCTAACTTCAGATGCAAGATTTACAGAAATAGAGAACCAAACTGAAACACTCATACATATCTGACTTCCATATACCCAACAAGTGATGACACATGATTTAGTTTCTCAAGGAAGTAAAGTTTCATGCAAACAGCTTGGTCTGATTGTTGTAGACCTGGTTGGATGACTAAGGTTATCCTTGTTAGTGTGTGGTATTAACAGAAATGTTCATCCTACTAACAGGATCTCTTTAGTTACCTAATCCAGTTACAAACATTCAACATGGCCACATGAGTAAGATTGATCAAGGATATTGGACAGAAAAGGACAGCAATTAGGAGAAACTTTCTACCACACCTCTTATTGAAAGATTTTCAGTGAGATTTGATACCATAGCACCTGGTGAGAGCTTGAGGGTCGATAATGGCATCAATCCAAAGAAGGAGTGTTCTAAGTTTGCGGTTCCTTTTCATCGTTGCACTTGCGCTTCATACAAGGCTTAGACTTTTTTGATTTCCTAGGATAGAGTAGTATAGTTTATTTTCAGTTTCTTTCACTTTGTTCTGTAAATATCTTTGATTGTTTTTTAATAAAAATCCAACAACATCAGGCTGGTTGGTTTTGCCTAAAAACAAAATAATAGGGCAGGAAACACCGTTACATACAGATATATGGAAAGGCACATATGTGACCTAGATTATGGGCTCGTGGTCCGAGGTTCATTCTAAAAATGAGGGATATATATTGATATGGCCCGCATCCGAGGTTCTTTTCGGAGCGGAGGTTTATGCTCGGGTCCGATGAGTATCCCGAACGAGTGGTACATGGACACCCTGGGTCCGCTACAGGTCATGACTACTGAGCAATGACATCAATTAGCATGTGTGTACAGTGAGTATGGTATTGTGGTAGACTTATTTCCGTGTTGTGGTTTTCCGTTGATTGATTCTTGCTATTTGGGTGATTGATTGGTGATATTCCTTGGTTGACTTGTCATGGTTTATTTATTTCATGTCTGTTGGCTGGCTTGTTTATTCTATTGATTTTATGAGATATGCATGATACTAATCTTAGTCGGCCTATGATATCTACCGGTACATAGTGTTTGTACTGATACTACCTTGCTACATTATTTGATTGCAGATTGTGTATAGAGACCGCTACCCGCCATTACATCTAGCGTTGAGGACGTTGTTGACAGATTTAAGGTGAGCTTCTATCCATGCCAGGCCGCCCAAAGATCTTCCTCTTATGATTTCTATTTCCTATTCTGGAGATTATGGATGTTTATTAGATAGATTTCATTCCTTAGACATGTTCTAGTTTAGAGTCCTCGTACGATAACTTTTAAATTTGGGGATTTTTGTAATAGTTAGAACTTTCACATTTACTTCAGTACTTTTATGGCATGACTTATTTTGGTTATTTTCTGCTTGAATGAGTAATAACTGACTAATTTGGTTAATATAAATACGGACTTTGATGAATAGATGACTAGTGTGTTGGTTCGCCCACTGGGAGTTAGTGTGGGTGCCAGTCATGGCGGGTTAGGTCGTGACAGTAAAGCCACTGCTTCTACCCACTTCGATACATAATCCACAGCCACTAGAATGTATTTCAAGCCACCAAAAGTCACAAAGGGCCCTACGAAGTCAATTCAAGCATTTTCGCTGCAGTCCAGTTTCCACTATGGTGACCCCCAACTAGGGAGTCATGGCACGCCTTCAAAATGTCTATTACTTCAAATTCTGGGACACACCACCTAATGATATTATCGGGACATGTCCGGAATAAATATGGATCATCCCAATAATACTGACGAGAGTCCCTCAAGAATTTTTTCTTTTGGTATGCTTTGATTTCCTCTGGAATAACGCCCATTACCAAAATGTTGGTGATGTCTGCATACCATGGTGCCATCTCAGAAGACACCGCTAGAACCCTCTCATCTGGGAAAGCATCATCTATATCAAGCTCCTCTAATGGTCTTCCAGCTTCCTCAAGCCGTGAAAGATGATCTGCTACCTGATTTTCTGACCCCTTGCGATCTTTGATCTCGAAGTCAAATTCTTGTAACAACAGGACCCATCTAATCAATCGTGGATTCACATATTTCTTCACCATCAAATACCTTAACGCTGCATGATCGTTGTATACCACTGCCTTGGACCCCAATAGATTAGCCCTGAATTTCTCGAAAGCAAAGACTATAGCAAGCAACTCTTGCTCAGTAACAGTGTAATTCATCTGCGCCCCATTCAGTGTTCTGCTGGCATAGTAAATCGGGTGCATGATCTTATTGTGCCTCTGACCAAGCACAACACCAATAGAAAAACTACTTGCATCACACCTCAACGCAAATGGGAGTGACCAATCTGGTGCAACAATAATAGAAGCAGAAGTAAGACGCTCCTTCCATTCATCAAACGCCTTTCAACACTTTTCATTGAATTCAAACTTAGCCTCTTTTTCAAGAAGCTTGCACATAGGATTCGCGATCTTGAAGAAATCTTTAATAAAGTGCCTATAGAATCCAGTATGTCCCAAGAAACTCCGAGCACCTTTAACTGAGATGAGTGGAGAAAGCTTTGCGATTACAACAATTTTAGCCTGATCAACCTCAATCCCCTTTTTAGAGATTTTATAACCGATAACGATCCCTTCCTTCATCATGAAATGGTACTTCTCCTAATTCAGCACAAGATTGGTCTCTTCGCATCTTTTCAAAACTCGACTCAGATGGTCAAGATAATCATCAAAAGAATCACCAAATTTGGAAAAATTATCCATGAAGACCTCTAAGAAGTCCTCAACCATATCTGAGAAGATCGACATCATGTACCTCTGAAATGTAGTCGTTACATTGCAAGGACAAGTGAATGTCATCTTCTCCTGGTCTTCAAAAGCAATATTAATTTGATTGTAGCCAGAATACCCGTCTACGAAGTAATAGTAAGACTTTCTAGCCAGTCGATCAAGCATTTGATCAATAAAAGGCATGGGGAAATGGTCCTTGCAAGTGGCAGAATTCAGCTTCCTATAATCCATGCAAACACGCCACCCAGTAACAGTACGAGTTAGAATTAACTTGTTTTTAACATTAGGCACCACTGTGATACCTCCCTTCTTTGGAACACATTTTATCGAGCTTACCCACTTGTTTTCTACCATAGGATATACAACTCTAGCATCTAACTATTTAATTATCTCCTTCTTCACCACCTCTTGCATAGGTGGATTCAATTTTCGCTGATACTCAACACTTGGCGAACTATCTTCCTCAAGCTGAATTTTGTGCTCACATATGCCCGAAGGAATCCCCCGAATATCTGCGATAGTCCAGCCTATAGTAGGCTTGTACTCTCTCAATATCTCACTCTCTCAATATTTCCATCAATTTCTTTGTCTCCATCATTCAAAGAATGCGTACACAATAACTGGCAAAGGGTTGTTCGGGTCAAGAAACTCGTACTTCAGATGTGCAGGCAGCTGCCTAAGCTCAAGCTTAGGGGGCTCAACAATGGATTATTTTGCTGGAGGAGTCATTCTATTTTCAAGATCAAGATCTAGATTCTTTGGGTGGTAAGAATAAGAACCCAACCCTACAAGCGAATTCACAGTCTCCATATAATCCTCCATGTCATCAACATCAAAATTTACCAGAAGAGCAGCAAGAGCCTCTCCCAAACATTCTTCTTCCATTTTGAATTCCACAACTTTATCAACAACATCAAAAGAATCAATCACCGAAATACTCTCATAAGCACTCGGTTGCTTCATCCCTTTACTTGTCTGGAAAGTCACCTCCTCATTATTGACTTAGAATTTTATTTCGTTCTTTTTCAAATCCATAAGAGCCCTTCCTGTATAAGGAAAGTTCTCCCCAAAATAATGGGAATGTCCCGATCAATATCTTAGTCAAGAATCACAAAATCTGCGGGCAAAAGAAAATCGTCAACTCACACAAGAACATCATCTACCACACTAGCCGGTCTCTTAATAGACCTATCAGCCATCTGTAATCACATAGTCGTCAGTCTAGGCATCCCTAATCTCGATTTCTTGTAAATATCAAGTGGTATTAAATTTATGCTAGCCCCATTATAACAAAGAGCACGAGCAAAATCATGATGCCCAATAGAACAGGGAATGGTGAATGCCTCTGGATCTCCTTTCTTGTGGACTATTGTTGTCAGTATTATAGAACTCACTCGGTGAGTCAAACTCACAATTTCTTGTTGTACAGACCTCTTCTTAGTCAACATATCTTTCAAGTATTTTGCAAATCTGGGGCATCTCCTTAACAACATCCAAGAACAGATAGTTCATTAACGACTGCTTCAACTGACTATAGAATATCTGAAACTTGGGATCTTCCGTCTTCTTCACCAACCTTTGAGGGAAGGGAGGTTTAGATTTAAAAATCTGGGCTAAAAGTTGAAGAGCCCCTTTTACAGTCTATTTGCTGGAATATCAGCAAATTTTTCAACAATAGGAATCTTTGTCTGGACTTCATCAACAATTGTTGGAACATCAGATTGTGCCTCTTCTTCTTCAGCAACTGGCTCAATATTTATCACTTTCTTTTCAGCACTTTGGAGTATTTTACCACTTCGGGTACTGATAGCATAAACACGGTCTACACCACCTCATTCTTCGAATTCGGAATAGTGTTACTAGGAAATCTTCCCTTCTATGAAGGGTGTTGTTATGTGGAAATATCTTGCATCTACCACTCGAGCTGCTGAATGGAAGCCGTGTGAGATTCCACTATTTCTGTCAGCCCCTTCAGTGTTCTATCTGCTTTGTCTTACCTGGCTAGCACCTTTTCAAGCATGCTCTCCAACCTAGAACTCCCTTGTTCAGTCAATTGCCCCTTTGGTAGAATATAGGGATTGGAATTCCTATTTCCAATGTTATTGTTATTGTTGTAGTTTCCTTGGTTCGAGCCATCATAGTTGTTGTTGTAATTTCTTTGTCCCTTTTGAGGTCTCCATTGATTCGGTTCCGATTCTGATAGCCTCCCTGGTAGTTCTGCCTTTGGGAACCCGTTTGAGAGTTATTAATATTATTAGCATCTTCAAAATGCATTGGAGGACCTTCTTGATATGGACCCTTTTGGACTTGGTACATCTCCTTTGTCTTACCTGGAATTTCTTCAACAACATTAACCTTCTTGGCTTCCGTTTCATCAAGTCTCTTGGTCAGCAAAGAAAGATTGGTTGCTATTTGAGCTAGCGTCTGTTGCTTTTCTTAGTTCTCCTTCACTATGTTATGGATCATTGGAGCTCCATAGGCTAAACTGTCAGTACCAACCGAATGCCATGCTTGATTATGAGTAGTAAGCTTATCAAGCAAGTTGATGATTCAGGCATACGTCTTGCCGATAAAACACCCACCAGCTGTATTATTAGCCACAGCTTGTGTTATAGGATCTAACCCTCTATACAAGTTCTCCGTCAATATATTATCTAGAAAACCATGGTTTGGAGAATATTCCTTAAACCTCTCCCATGCTTCAAATAGTTGGAACCATAAATCTTGTCACAAATTTTCGAGAAACACAACAAACAACCAGCTCTACCCATGTATGAAAAGGGTTAAAGGGCAGCTTTTCAAACCAAACTCTACCTTCACCTGCTAAAGAGTATTTGAAAACTCTTAGCTGAATAACATCGTCGGACACAACATTCTGCATATGTTAGGAATACACGCCCACAAAATTCTTCAAATGTTGATGAGGGTCATCATCGGTGGAGTTTCAAAATTAGCTCTCAAGCTTGAGAAATTGGTAAATGGTGGAGTCAATCTTGCAGTTTGCCACAGTAACCCGAGGTGGAACAATAGCAGAAGCATATTCCATCTTATCTAACATATCAGCAAACAGGTTCTTAACCTCGACTGGTGGTTGAACTTGATTAACTTCTTGCATCCTGTTGTTACCAATAGCTCCATATCAAGTATTGTTGTTCTCATGTTCACTTTCACCGTTCACAAAAGATACGACAAACAAGGTCTGATGGAATAGAACAAGAGTTTTAAGAAAAGCAAAATCTATTTAGTAATTTCAAAACCGTATTCCCCGGCAACGGTGCCAAAATTTGATATGCTCAAATTACACCTATTAAATGATGTAAAGCCGACAATATCAAATATAGTAACCGGTTGGGGTCTAATCCCACGGAATATGGTGTGAAAAAGTTACTAAAATCATAGAGTACTTTCTTAAGGTCTAATTTCTTATTCCGTTGAGTTTATAGAAGATTGGTTGTTTATGACTAATTGCTACTAATTGCTTTGGATTGTAATATATGGTAAAAGAAACCAAGGTTGTGTCCCCCTTTAGATAAAGTGTATGCTATGGTCGCTACTACGAACATGTTGGTGCTCTTTCGGACTTTGTTTCAAAAAAGAGTCGCCACCTAATTTTTAGAAAATTAAAAAAAAAAGTTTTGAAGGGTTTATTCAAATACCGTGAAAAAACCTTCGTAATCCGAAGTTCTAGATAAGGGTTCTGATGATTCCCTGGGGAAGGTGTTAGGCACCCCAGTATTAAGGATCCATACTATACGGTTGACCTTCGAATTCCAGTGTATGCGTATTTGCTTAAACTTTTTATTTTGTATTTATTTTCCCGTAAAAAGAACTATCATGCATATCATATATTTTGGAAGAATATATCTCCTTTATTTATAGAGGTATTGTAATTTCAGATTTATATCATCTTAGTATAAGTAGTTTCTTTTTATCTATGAGGAATAAGTATGAGTTTGTAAAAAATGTAAAGGAAATGTTATTTATGAGTTCTTTATTTTATACTCATACACAAGAACTCGGGTTGACTCGTATTGTTACATTTCAGTCTTATCCAGAACTTTATATCATGCGTAGGTTCTTAAGATGTTTATAAAGGGCATTTTATATGTTAAAAGAAGTATATCCCGTCTGTAAATGCTCGTCTTTTTGGGCCTATCCTCGGCCAAAATTGTATAACATTTTGAAGATCTTTTGCTATCCTTAATTTTCAGGAAAGGAGTTATATTTTTGTTTAAAATATTGTCTTTTATTTAAGAGTCAAGCATAGAACTGATCAAATTTGTCCATAATTTTATCGCAATTGAGGAAAACTATTTAGGCCCAAACCGTTTGCGTTGAGCTTCCTTTTATATGACTAAAACCGAGTGAATTTTGTAAAAGAAAGTAGTTTGTAATAAGAGTCATTTGAGTTTGACAACCAGTTTTGGAAACACCTTCGTTTTGTCAAAAATGTTGCTAACTTTTGAGTTAGAAAAACGGTATCAATTTACACTTGAAATAGTTTTAGGAATCCCTTTTTATAGTTAGTTTTGAAAACGTTATGTTTGTTCGTGGGTTTTAACAAACATCGCTCGGGGACCTAAAGTCATCTAAAAGGCATATGAACCGTTGTCCTAAGACGACTAATTCCAACCATAAAATATTTCC
>NC_081351.1:5466280-5471921 GCF_029784015.1 Lycium ferocissimum
GAAGGTGTAACATGTTTTCCCTCAACAATCACTTCGACATATGCTTTCGCTTAACCGAAGTCTAACCATAAGTGTAAACCGTAACCAACTCGGTAGCCGAGTTTGTTTTCACGCATCACACCTTAGCTTTGACTTTTGGTAGCCTCAAAATACTCAAAGTCTAATCATATTAGAATTCTAGATTAGAAATAATGAAGAACAATACCCATATTGCTATAATTATCCTTCGAATCAAATTCAAACATAGAAAGGGGAAACAGCCTAAGGTAAACGGTCATTTTCAAAAGTGAAATAATGCAATCAACGTTCTAGGCGTTCAATCCTACTAATCGGTGCTAAAATAACTCAAGAATGGTTCAATTTCGAGATTCAAGTGAAAATCTAATTTGGGCATGAACCTTAATTTTTCAACCTTAAAATTAATCAACACAAATGGAAGATTCAAGCCTATTAGCTATGAAATCATCAAACTTTCGGATTAGCTTAGTCAAACCCATCAACAATTTCCATTTAGAAAGATTAGAACTCATTTCAAGAAGTTTTAGAACTCATTTCAAGAAGTTATCATCAAAACCCATTTTTCCTCTTAGATTCTAATGGATTCAAGCTTAGGAAGGTTAAAATAATGAATGCTAAGTTAGGAGACTTACCGCAAGGCAGAATCAGCCAAGAACTCTCCAATTTTCCTCAAGAATGTCTAGAAATTAGTGAAGGAAATGATAAGGGTTTAAGGGTTTTATCCTAGCATTTAGCAATTCTGGAAACACGTTATCCCGCTGCAGCAGTCACGAGTCCGTTACAGCAAGCTTGCGCTAGCGAGACCTAGCTCGTTGTAGCCCATCCGCCACAGCGGATTCCTATCCGCTATGGCGCCCCCACCAAACATCGATCGCACGCTATACGTCAAGACCCCATCCCCAGCAATTCAGTTAGGGCGGTTAGAATGCTTGCATTGACGAATGACACTGACACACCTAATTTTTTTGATTTTTCACAAGTCCAATCCCAAAATTCGACAATCACCCCAACCTCACAGATGTTACGACCAAAATTAACTAAGTCACGCGGGCACCTACCATTTCCCACCTCAATAGGCGAACCTTTTCCTAAATCATCAATTCAAACCACAATAAAGTAAATAGAGCAGAATAAGTAGAAGCTTAAATCATAAATAATCGTAAGTGCAGGATATAAGTACACTTCCTAAGGAACTGTTTTGACTTTTACAAAGAAAATGCTTCACAGTTAATGTCTAATATACAAGTCTAAAAAGTCAAATAAAAAGGCTGCCCGAATGATGGAATATAAAGATAAGATAGACGAGCCTCGAGACGACGACTATCGGATGCTCGGCCTAGACACTGAAATCCGGGCCTCGAAAAATCGGCCTCGAGGCGAAGTTAAGCCGGTCTCACACTTTACACCCAAAAAAGAGTGTAGCAAGATAGCATCAGTACAAACAACACGTACTGAGTAGGCATCATAGGCCGACAATAGTTAGTTAACATATATAAAGAAAGAGACTAAAGAATAGATATACTCATAATCAGGTATACACAACACACAGTCCAAGAATAACGAATCAAGTACATAAGGATCCATAACCGAATCATATCCTATGGTGAAGCACCTAAACACAAGTCTTGCCAAGCTTTTCCATGATTCTATAGAATAACTATAAACACTAGCACAGCCAACAATGTAACTCTGTATCCTCAAGTCTCAACCTAGGAGAAAGTCTGCCTCGGGATTCTCACCGAATTCCCGAATATATATTAATCGGTACCATACAGCATCTCAAATCAATAACCAACCAAGTAGTCAATGTTCACTAGTACCATACAATGCAATAAATAACTACAACAAAGATCAGATGTATGGGTGAATAAAATATGAATGCAATGCAATGCAATGTAATGATACACGTACGCCCGGCGGACGTGTCTACGCTCCGATACCAGACCTATGGCATTCCCCCTACGAAGTCTATATACCTTCTGTGGCGCACAACCCCATCCAAATCAGTGTTGCAGAACGTGCAACCCGATCCTAGTCAATGTTGCAGAACGTGCAACCCGATCCCTGTCAGTATTGCGATATATGAGCATGAATTCATGAATGATATCAATTCCAACAAGAGTATATCAATGAAAACCGTACCTACATAGACACATATCCCAATACCAAGATCAATATCAATTCCTTCCTCTTCATAAGTCAATAACCAATAATTGAAAGATACAGGTTCACAACCAAGAATAAATCACTACGTATTCATATCAGAGTATCATGAAAGATGAGAATGAGTGCAATGCATAATATCAATGAATTTTGACAACAAATCAAATCAATCGTGCCACACATGAACACCTATCTCAAACACAATATCAATATCATAACTTTACTTTTCTTTCCTTTCCAACAACCTCAACGATGATAAATACGCTCTCCAAATCATAAGACAATCACTAAGCATAGCCTCTAGAATCAATCATGTGGAGAGAAGACAACAAATCACAATAAGTCAAAAACTCAATAGAACACAATAAGGCGACAAGCCATAGTCAACACCAACCTAAGAATCCATCCCAACTTCATACCCAAAGGCGTAATATCTTTTGTCTCTGATAATCGCTAACTCTACATTTACTTTACTAACTAAGTCTAACCATAAGGTAAGCCGTAACCTATCTGGAGTGTCGATCAGGAGCCACGAACAACCCCACCTTTGCCTTGCCCTTTCGTAGCGTCTCCAAATACTCAAAGTCTAATCATATTCGAGTTCTACATTAGAAATCAAGAAGAACAAAACCCATAATGCTATACTTCTAAGTTAGATCAATTCCAACCAATGAAAATTGGGGGGAAAGCGCCCACAATGGTAAAACAGGAAATTCTAAGGCGGAACATGTAATTCAAGTCTAGATGATCAAAACCCACTAATCAATTGCTAGATTAACTCAAGATTAAGCCAAATTCAGGTATACAGTAAAACTCCCAAATTTGGGTATAAACCCTAACTCTTCAAACCACAAATTAACCCTTAATAATGGAAGATATAAGCTTAAGAAAAATGAATGAGTCAGAATCTATGGTTATACTAGCCAATTTCATCAATAATTTCCATTTAGGAAGTCTAAACCATTTTAAGAATTTCTCATGAAAACCCACTTTTCTTTTTCCTCTTTGATTCTAGCATGGAATAATGATTAGGAAGGGAAAGTAAAGAATTCTAAGGCCGATGATCTTACTCATGAAGAATGCGGTCAAAGCTCTCAAATTCGCCCCAAGATGCTAAAGAAATAAAGTGATGAAGTGATAATGGCTTTGGGTTTTTAACTTAAGAAGTAAAGGTAAATATGCCAACACTTGACTATGGCGGTCCCGGAACGGCTACGGCGCACACGGCTATGGCGGTCCTGGAATGGCTTTGGTGCACACATGGCTACAGCGGTCTTGGAATGGCTACGGCGCACACGGCTACAGCGATCCTGGAACGGCTACAGCGCACACACAACTACGGCGGTCCTAGAATAGCTACGACGCATAAGGCTACGGCAGTCCTGGAATGGCTACGGCACACACACGAATACGATGATCTTGGAACGGCTATGACGCATGTTGACACCTGATTTTTGACCTCCCGTAATTTATTTTATTTACTCAAGGTCCTTGGATAATAACTAAGATAATTTTGCATGCTCACAAAAAATTATGAATAATTTTAAACAATTAATCAGGTTAATATTTTACTTTTATAAATTAATAGGGGAACCTTCAAGGCTCTATTAATTATTCGTAAAATTATCGGAATCTTTACAACATTTTATAATTTTCAAAGAATAGGACAATTTTAAACAATTGTTCATTTAATCCCAAAATCAAAGAAAATTAGGTAAGAAAGCGATTTACTTATTTTATTTTTATATCCAAGAAATTTGAATAATTAAGAGAATATACAATTTTACCCTTAAGCTCTAAATTATTACTGTTATGTGTGTATATGTGTGCCAATTTTGGTGAAGTTGTTTTAAAATTGTGATTTTAGTTTTAATTATTGTTATTCTTGCATAAATGACCTTTCCTTAATTAGCCAATTCATGGTTCAATATAGTCAGATTGATTTTGCAAATGCTGAATTGTAAATGGCCTTAATTGAAATATCCAAGCCATGGGCAAATTAATTAAGGATATTAATGCAAAATAGCTTTAATTGGTTAAATTAATGTCACGACCCAACCTGGCATGACTGGCACCCAACTAATTCCTAGTGGGTGAATGAACACACAAGCTATCTATTCATTTGAATTCGATTTTAGATTAACCAAGTCAACCAGTTATAACTCATTCAAGCATCAAATAAACAAAAATAAGTCATGCCATAAATACTAAATTAAGTGCGGAAGTCCCAACTATTACAAAATCCCCAAAACCTGAAAGTCATCGTTGCAGGACTCTAATCTAAAACATGTCTAAAGAAAGAATTCTGACTAATAATTATCGATAATGTCGTAATAAGAAAAGACATCATAAAGAGAAGATCTTCGGGCGGCCTGGCATGGATAGAAGCTCACCCTCGAATCTAGCAAAGAAACGTCCTCAACGCTCGATGTGAGGGCGGTAGCGATGTCGTGTCACAATTTACACTCGAAGAATGCGGCAAGTTAAAGATATCGGTACAAAGACAAACATTATGTGAGATATCATAGGCCGACTAAGATTAGTACCATACATATCTCATAAAATCCATAAAATAAACAAGCTAGCCAATAGATATGAATATCAATAAAACACAAC
This sequence comes from Lycium ferocissimum, assembly GCF_029784015.1. Lineage (NCBI taxonomy): Eukaryota > Viridiplantae > Streptophyta > Magnoliopsida > Solanales > Solanaceae > Lycium > Lycium ferocissimum. The sequence goes on from NC_081351.1 coordinate 5,471,078, forward strand.
AAGTCAACCAAGGATAATCACAATCAATCACCAAGATATCAAGAATCCTAATCCGAAAACCACAATGGAAATAAGTTTATCACAATAACCACATCACCGTACATACAGGGCTTACCGATGTCATAGCTCGATAGTCATGACCGTGTGGGACCCATAGTGTCCATGTACCCTCGTTAGGATCCTTTGCTCGGACCATAGTCATAAATCTCGCCCGGAAAACCTCGATGACGACCATAGTAATATACCTCGTCTCCCCTAGCCCGACCTCGACCACGAGCCCATAATCTAGGTCACATAAGTGCCTTTCCATACCTCTTTTAAAGAATAATGTTTCTTACTTTCTCATTATCACTGCTCAAGTCGCCATTTCATATCACAATATCACCGAGAAGATTTTTTGCCGCTTCTCAACACAAGCACATCCTTTAACGTAGTTAACATATAGGAATAGTGGCACGAAGCCTACACAATCATAAACAATCGCATTCGTATAGAGGAATTCAACCACACAAGATCATGCATGAAAACTAGACATGCTCTCTTCTAAATAATTCACAAAACATACAATCAACTAACCAAAGGCTAACTCAAGTAGACCGTATATTATCTTAAACGTAGAGTTTGAGCGTTCTGAGGTGGTAAGGAAAGGAAAAGGTCGCAATAACGCAAGTCACTCCGCTACATGCCTTTTCCTCTCCTGGCACAAAGTAACACTCCAAATCTTGAAATAGAAACCCGATGAGTCATAATTACTCAAATTACCGATTCAAGAATACCCTTGCTACTCCCATTCCAATGGATGGATAATTTTCTTCTAGTCAGAAACAACCTAACAAGGGCCCTT
>NC_081351.1:5472021-5515406 GCF_029784015.1 Lycium ferocissimum
TCCTTTTTCCCTTCCCTCTCAAGTTCACCGAACCCCCTTTTTTCTCTTTTTACAATGTCCCAACAGAAACCCCTCCCGACGTTCCCCGGTTCCTCAGGAAGAACCCTACCCAAAGGGAAAAAACCCCGCCCGGCCCCAGCTTTGGACATTGCCGAACCCCAACTATAAAAAGGGGTTTGGTTTGAAAGCCTTCTCCGCCAAAGGGGGTTTGTGGCGGTATCCTCGTCCTTCGGGGACAAACGTCAAGCCCGGGGCGTGCTGGGAAAACCGCCCGTAATCGTCCTCCTGGGGAGGGCTTCCTGTATGTTTAAACCTATCCTTTTACACTCAAGCTCGACCCCCAATTGACTCGGTTATTTTGGATATGTGCCGGACATATAATGCTATCTTGGCCCAGATTGGTTCGATAGTCTGGAGGACCGTGGCCTGCCTGCAGCTGTTGGCCAACAACGTAAAGAAGGAGTTTATGATGGCTCACTTCATCCGATTATATTCCCCGATATTGTTCGGTGTGATAAAGCTCGCCAAGCGGTTTTAATCCGATCTTTTCGAAGATGGATGAAGACGAGACCGAGGTTGGCTAGAGCGCTACGTCCGGCGAGGACCACGGACATATTCTGCCTAACTATATGCCACTAGGAGAGGTGGAATGACAATCGTAAGTTTCTCAACTCTTTTTAATAGTTACCCTTGAATGCTTTGTCAAACGCTTGTCCTTTCATATTAACGATTTGTCCCTTCTTTATACCGTAGTGGCATAGATACCTCGGTACATCTGAACATGAATGAATGGGTTGGGGCTCTCCTTAGCCAACACGCTACGAAGCGCGAACATGGGGTCTCTGTCGCGTGGCGAAGGGTCGCTCAAAACCACAATAATATTACGCTTAGGTCGAAATTTATCGCATTTTCTACCTTTTCCTTTCTCCTTTTTCATGACCTCTTTGATATTCAGGTTTACCCAAGGGCTCGGTAGAGCTCAGATCGGAGCCAGCAGCCGAGCCAACTGTGAAGGCTCCTGAATTTTATTCAGCGGGTACGTCCCGCATCATTGCTGCTGCCAACAAAAGGCAAAGAAAGCCCTCGTGTCACACCCCGATCTTATTAGGGTGTGATGGGCACCGACCCCATAATCGGAGCCGAGCGAACCTCGGGACTCTTGTTACACACATATTCTCTTGGGATTCTTAAATCAATTGAAGGTAAATTACATAGTAAAGTTTTCAAAATCTTTTCGTCGTTTCTCAAATTAAACACGGTCTGTAAACATAAGGGCTCTGTAACATAATGTATAATAAAAATACATCAACTAGTGGAACCCTTTTTAAAGGCGACACTCCGGACCCACGACTGCGTACGCAAAGTCTCTGACTTCGAACAAGCATAGCACATATAATACGGCTCGGCAGCACTCCGAGTACAAATGGAGTCTACCAACTCCGGCCCCGGAACGTCTCCTGCCGAATAACTCTTACTTGTCGAGTGTGCACACGCGTGCATGAAACGCGAGCGCCCGAAAAAGGGGCGTCGGTACGAGCAATGTCTTGAGTATGTAAGGCATGAACAATAATGTAGTAAAGAGTATACATATGAATAATATCCGTATAAAAACATGGAACGTATCGTGTGGGAGAAGAGTAGCTTTGTACATGTGAATGCCGCCTAGAGCGGATGCCGTACATACTTGTCTTTCATATCATATCATATCATATCATGTCATATCATATCATATCATATCATGTCATATCATATCATATCATGTCATATCATATCATATCATATCATTTCATATCATATCATGTCATATCATATCATTTCATATCATTTCATATCATAGCACCGAACAACGTCGGCTCGCCCACATAGCGCCGAAATACTCCGGCTCGCCCATAAATCCCGCGTCCCAGGATGATAAACCACGTGACCGGGTGCAATGAAACATGTTTCCTTCCCGTTCCCCATGTATCCCTTCCCCCCCACCCCACGTGCATATACATATCTCATATACATATGTCATATACATATATACGTATAAGCATGCGGAGAGCCCAAAGAAAATCATGTATCCATCGGAGTGACATAAGGTCGGAAACCTCCGATTACATTATGGAGTAACCAGGGTCGTCATGTCTCACCTTGGAGGAACGATTGTCATAAGGCGAGACTAACAACGGAAAATAACATTAAAAGAAAACATAGAATGAAATCATGGACATCATAAACGTTAATTCGCATGCTTTGAAATCTTTAAAAAAATAGTATCATAACTAAGGAATAGAATTAAAGGTCAAGAACTAGTTTAACACTTTCATACTCGCATTGGACTCTTGACTTAAGGCTCTTAGTCATGGAATCATTCTTGTCATACTCATCATAGACATGTCATTTCATATACTTTGAAACCTTTAAAATAGTCATTATCCAAAAATAGCTTAACATTTCATATCGTCGTATTCGTGGTAAGAACATATCCTTGACATATTCATCATAGACGTTTTCTCATATCTGGCATCATCATTGTCATCATAAAATCATAGTCGTTGTTTTAATCATAAAAACTTTCAAAAATCGTAAAACTTGGATTTTTGGAGAAAAATGAATATTTTGGGAAACATTTAATAACTTTTAAGAAGGAAATTATACCTTCGAACCATTACTTCTAACTTTTGGAAATGAAACGTTATGGAAGTATTTATAAAATCTTACATACGAATCATGCCATAGAAAAGAAAAGGGACGAGCCTTAACATATCTGCGCTGCGCCTTACTAGCTACGCTTATTCGTCCAAACTTGTTGCCGCTAGTCTACATTCAAAACGATTAACGCAATTGTTAGGTTCATTATCATAAGCCTCTCTTAACCCTTCAAATACATTTACTTGTAATCTATAAAATTTCGACGCATCTCCCCCGTAAATACACCGTCCCGAGAATATGGCTCGGCCCAATTCATCTATTAACAACAATCCGAGAATTCAACTCGGCCAAACCAACAACAATGCCAACAATCTTACTAACAACATTCCATTCATATTCAATTCAATTCAATTTAATTCACATAATCTTTCAACAACTCAATCAACATTTTACCTTACCCGAAACCTTCCAATTCCACAACAACCATGTATTTCATGATCATTCGTACGCATTAACTTCCACAACAACCTTCATTACACATTACATGATCCATATCGACAACTACTAGAATATCAAATTACCTCAATTTACACTAACTTACCAAAACACCTATTTCGACCATAATCACTCCTTACATGTCTTCATGCATTTTCATCCATCTCTATACCATATAACAACAACATAACAATCAAAATGCTAAATAGAATTGTTTCATTTTCTCTACATCATACAAGGACCACACGACCACCACACTTTGTACATACTTCCATGCATTTTTACTCATTTCTTAGCATTTCAATAACAACCAACATGCTACATATACTACATGCACATTTCCAAGAATTCGCATCTTTTCATACATTACAACAACAACATCGTTCTACATAGAATCAATCCATTCTTCCCTTGCAAGACAACACAACACACATATATTCGGCCATTACCACACACCACACGGCCACACTTCAATACCATTGATTTCATGTTTTTCCTTCATTTTTCCGTACCATAACATGTACCAAGCATCCATAATACATAAAGGAAGATTAGTTCTTACCTTTTTCCTTCAACTTTCCACTTGACTAGGGTTATGAATTTGTGCAAATGAGTGATGTTCTTGTTCCAACAACCCTTCCATGTTGTAGAGGACCTTCCAATTACTTGGAATGCTAGGGAAAAATAATTTTTCTCCTTCACTCTCTCTAGGCCATGTTTGGCCGAATCCTCCTTCTTTCTTTCTTTCTCTCTTCTTTTTTTTTTTTTTTCTTTCTCTCCAAGTCTTTCTCTCCTTAAAATGATGACCACTTACATATATAAATATATATCTCCCACCACTTGTCCATGTTTATAATTAGGTCCCTCAAAATAAGAATATAAACACATGATTCCCTTCCTCAATTTCTCTAGAATTTTCTTTCCTTTTCTCCCCCTTTCTTTGAATTTTCAAAGATGACTACTTATTTGTCATCATCCTTTCTCTAGAATTTTCTTCTCTTTTCTTGAATTTCATTAAACTAAAAGATGACTTAATATTTTACCATATACACTTTAGTCCATATTTTCCATCACGTATGGCCAATATGCCCCTTTTTAGAACCTTCATGAACCCTTTTTGTGAAATTCCCGTTTTGCCCCTCGACTTTCCTCAATATTATCATTTCGACCCTAGCCTTCCACATTATTTCCATGGCCATTTTGTGAATTTTCCTTTTTACCCTTAACCTTTTTCAACATTTCCATAATACCAATGTTCATAAATAATATTCCTAACAACTAGTACATTAAAATTATTTTAGAACATAGTCTTGTCCTTAACTTCTCACCATTGTCTCGCAATATCCGAACGTACGAAATACGGGCTATAACACCTCGGACAAAAGGCAGAAATCGAAAAAGAGGGCAAGAAGTGTCTTTCCAACTTTAAGAGATGAAACAGAGCCCGATTTCATTGTTTGGAGGGTCGGTGTGACTCCCTCCGTTGACCCTATTCCGGAGGAGGATACTATCATTTCGCTATTTCCTTCAGCCGGGGAAGGACCGTCGGCTCCGGCATTGCACACAGGTGGGGAAGAAATTCTTTACCCAACTCCTCTAAGGTCAATTGAATATGTTGACATTTCAGGTGATGCTTCGTCCGAGGAGACCCGACCGCAAAGGACCGGAAAGGTGGGACATGCTCCAACCGCCGAGGCCCGAACAGAAAAAATGCCGAGTTGCCTCGAAACCGTGGCTCCACTGGATATCGGTTCACTTCCCGCTGGGGACCCAGCTTCAACATCAGAGGCACCTGCTCCTACCGAGGCTGCTAGTACTGTTTCGATATCCGAAGTACCTGCTCCTACCGAAACTGCTGGTGCTGTTCCGGCTTTCCCCACTCCAACTTTGATGATATGTTCTCGGATACTCCTTCTGCTACCGGGGAAGCTGCCGGTTTTGGACATCTCCCTATCCCTCGAGTCGGAGGGCGGCCACGGTCCACGTCCACCGGTGCAAGAGATAGCGTGCGTATCTTTCCGGCCCCGAGTGTGGAACCTAGAAGGACAAGATCGGTCGTGATTACCGTCCCCGAGGACTGCAATTTTTTTTATCACGTCCTGTGGGAGTTGCAAGCTACCTGAGGCCCTTCGTCTCGGACTCGGATAAGCGGAAGATGACCGGGGTCCCCTGGCAGAGTCTTATTAACGTCTCATTTCTTTCACAGAGCGTAGTGCTCGTTAATGAGGCCTCCATCCGTACCCAGTAAGAGGTTGATGACCTTAAAGGCCAGCTAGACGCTGAGGGTCGGGAAACGGAGAAGTTCCAGCATCTTTTGTAAGTGAAGGAGGATGAGTTGAACCGGCAAAATGTTCCTTTCAATCGTCAACCTGAGCTCGAAGCGGCGAATGCCGAAAACCTTTGGTTAAAGGATGAGCTGGCCGTGATGGTCGAAAAGAACCGGCTTCTTGAAGCGGACAAGGTCGGCCTTAGGCAAGATAATGCTCGTTTCTCCTCAAAGCTTGGTGAACTCGAGGCCATTATATCTCAACTTCGAAGAGAACTTGACTCGGTCAAGACTGACGCCGTGAACATGGTCGAGAGGCATCGATTGCTTGAGTTCGAGAATGCTAAGTACAAGGACAAGTTGAGGGTATTCATGCAGAAAGCCGAGGATAAGGCCTGGATATGTGATGAGCTCAAGACCTAGTTCGAGGAGACAGCCGAGGCCAATGACCTCCTTAAGGCCGAGCTCGAGTCGGCTACTCAAGTTCAAAGAATCCTCGATATCGAGAGATCCGAATTGGTTGACAAATTGGCCCAGGCTGAGGCCGACCTGGCGGAAGCCCTTAAGAATGTGAAAGCTGCCGAGGCTCATACCATAATTGCAGTGGAGTATGAGCGGTGGAAGTCCCAAAGGGCCACCCTCGAGCAAGCTCAACAAGGTTTTGGGGACCTTCCGGCCTTGATACTTGAAGCAAAAAAGACAGAGGAGGAAGCCAAGAGAGAGCCTTTGATACCGATTCCGAGATTCCGAACGATAGCAAACCGAGTGTTACGGTTCGAGGCACCGAAATAGATCGGGGCTGTCGTACTTAGCCTTTATTTTGACTTTGCCTTTTTGGCTTGTTTTTTGTTTTTATCTTCGTAGGAATTTCAGGTGTAAAAAACCTCACATATATGGAATGCACATTTTTCTTGTTGATTTCCTTTATTCTTTTATCTGTGTTTATTATGACTTTTGCTCGGAGCCATTTTTTCGGATTATGCCTCGTTATCGGCTTTTCACTTTGTCCGGTGTAATTTGTCCGGTGATTTGATCAAGTGGTTTGCCCATCGGACTTAATTATGCTCTGTGAATTCAGACGTCTCCGAATCACATTAGGCATTTTAGGGCTGATATTTTTTTGCCAGTTCATTTATCATGGATTAGGTTCGGACATCTGAATCCCAGCCTTAGCAAGTTCTGATGTAGCAGTCCCCATTCGAGGGTGTTAAAGATTTTGGCTCGGTTCAATGTGACCTTGTTGCCTTTATCGAATTTCGACTGCAGTGCCCGGAGTAGGGTATATGAATAAAGCGATGCCGAAATTTGGCGGTAATCACCCGGGTAGGGTGTTTAACAAGAAGACATGTCCAAAATGCAATAATCTGCATTTTCAATAATCTGTGTATTGCAAGTATTTGTACGTACATGATATGTGAATTTTGTCCATTTCCTTCTGTTTTTGCCGTAGCAAATACTAAGTGGACACGATTGATTCTGATCATTTGGTCCTTACATCGAAACCTAATACAGAAGGTCCGGTTTTGGACGGAGGTGAGAAATAAAATTTTGAGGATCCAACGGCGTTCTGCCTTGTTGAGCTACTTCATTTTCTGTTTACCGGGGTAAGCCTCGATGTGGGTATAGTAGTCCCCTAGTGTTTATCCGAGCTGCATGATCGTGTAAGCACTATCCAGTCCCACTCGTAGGGTATACCCCCGGGTTTCTGGACGCTTAACTTTGTTTTTATCAAGTAACACGTTGTACTTGTTGCCTCATTAAAAACTTGTCGAAAAACCCATTTTGGGACAAAACCATACTAAGAAAAAGAGTGCAACACGTGTTTTCAGACCTAATACCTAGCTTCATCCGGTACTTGAATTCCTGCGAGAAAGAAAGATGAGCAAAGTATAACACAAGGGCAAGTGTCCATGCCTTAGCAGTAGTATTTCTTCAAATGCGCCACGTTCCAGTTATTGCGCAACCGTTGTTCGTCCATGGATTCCAGCTGATACAACCCTTTACCCGTTATTCCGGTTATCTTGTATGGCCCTTCCCAGTTCGAACCCAACTTACCATCGCTGGGATTCTTGGTGTTCAAAGTAACTTTCCGAAGCACCAAGTTCCCAACTTGAAAATGTTAAAAATTGGCCCTCCGGTTGTAGTACCTTTCCATTCTCTGCTTCTGGGCTGCAATTTGGACCAATGCATTTTCGCGAAGTTCATCCGTGAGGTCGAGTTTTACGGTCATGGCCTCCTCGTTTGATTCACCGGTGGCGTATCTGAACCGAGACTCGATTCGCCAACCTACGGGGATAAGGGCTTCTGCCCCGTAGACCAACGAGAAAGGTGTTTCTGTGCTTGATTTTGTTGTGGTTCTGTAAGCTCATAATACCTCCGGGAGCACCTCCCTCCAGTGATGCTTTGATGTTTCAAGTCCTTTCCTTAGGTTTTGAATTATTATTTTATTTGTAGATTCTGCCTGTCTATTTGCACTTGGGTGATACGGGGTTGATACAATTTTCTTGATCTTCAACCCTTCGAGAAAATCATTAACTTTGCTGCCAACGAATTGAGGACCGTTATCACAAGTTATCTCGGCCGGGATGTCGAAACGACATATGATGTGGTCCCATATGAAGTCAATAACCTCCTTTTCTCTAATGTGGTCCCCTATGATGTGGTCCCATATGAAGTCAATAACCTCCGGTTGTAGTACCTTTCCATTCTCTGCTTCTGGGCTGCAATTTGGACCAATGCATTTTCGCGAAGTTCATCCGTGAGGTCGAGTTTTACGGTCATGGCCTCCTCGTTTGATTCACCGGTGGCGTATCTGAACCGAGACTCGATTCGCCAACTTCTACGGGGATAAGGGCTTCTGCCCCGTAGACCAACGAGAAAGGTGTTTCTGTGCTTGATTTTGTTGTGGTTCTGTAAGCTCATAATACCTCCGGGAGCACCTCCTCCGGATGCTTTGATGTTTCAAGTCCTTTCCTTAGGTTTTGAATTATTATTTTATTTGTAGATTCTGCCTGTCTATTTGCACTTGGGTGATACGGGGTTGATACAATTTTCTTGATCTTCAACCCTTCGAGGAAATCATTAACTTTGCTGCCAACGAATTGAGGACCGTTATCACAAGTTATCTCGGCCGGGATGCCGAAACGACATATGATGTGGTCCCATATGAAGTCAATAACCTCCTTTTCTCTAATCTTTTCGAAGGCCTGCGCTTCAACCTATTTAGAGAAATAGTTAGTCATAAATAAAATAAAACGGGCCTTACCTGGTGCCCATGGCAGTGGACCAACAATGTCCATTCCCACTTCATGAAGGGCCAAGGTGACATCACCGAGTGTAGCAACTCCCCCGATTGGTGAATCATTGGGGCATGTCTTTGACACCCATCGCATTTTCGGAAAAAATCCTTCGCATCTTCCTCCATTCGGTTCCAATAATAACCGGCCCTGATGATTTTTTGAACTAAAGCCTCTGCACCGGAGTGATTGCCGTAGGTCCCCTCGTGTATGTCTCTCATCACATAATCAGTTTCTCCGGGACCCAAACACTTGGCTAAGGGCCCAAAGAAAGATCGCCGATACAATTGGCCGTCTACTAAGCAGAACCGTCGACTTTTGTCCTCGATGGCCGAGATTCTTTTGAGTCGCTCGGGAGCTTTCCATCTCGCAAGTAGTCGATGTACTTGTTGGGCCAATCCCATGTTAGACCCATCATGTTTATTTCAGCATGTCCGGTTTCTATCGTCGAATTTATTAACTGCACCATGGTGCCGGGGTTAATTTCTTCCCCTTCGACTGAAGAGCCCAAATTGGCCAATGCATCGGCCTCGCTGTTCTGCTCCCTGGGTACATGCTGCATGGTCCATTCTCTAAATCGGTGTAGTATCACTTGGATTTTTTCCAGATACCTTTGCATCCGTTCATCCTTGACCTCGAAGACGCCATTCACCTGGTTAACGACCAAAAGAGAGTCGCATTTTGCTTCGACTATTTTGGCCCCCATACTCCGAGCTAATTCCAAACCTGCAATCATAGCCTCATACTCGGCTTCATTGTTAGTCAATTTAATAGTTCTAATGGATTGTCGAATGGCATCCCCGGCGGGAGTTCTAAGGACGATTTCTAGCCGGAACTTTTGAGGTTCGAGGCCCCGTCCGCGTGTGTAATGACCAAATACCGAAGCTTTTCCCGAGGTTAGCGAAGTTCTTTCTCGACCTCGGGGACCATAGCGGTGAAGTACGCACGAAATCGGTCAAGATTTGGGACTTGATGGCCGTCCGAGGCTTATATTCGATATCATATCCGCTAATCTCTACGGCCCATTTAGTTAATCTACCTGACAATTCTGGTTTATGCATGATGTTCTTTAGAGGATAAGTAGCCACTACACATATCGGATGGCATTGAAAGTAAGGTTTAAGCTTTCTAGAAGCACTTACAAATGCCAATGCCAATTTTTCAAGATGGGGATAACGGGTCTCCGCATCCCCCAAAGTTCTACTCACATAATATATGGGGAATTGTGTACCTGATTCTTCCTGAACCAAAACACCATTTACCGCTACTTCGGATACCGCAAGGTAGAGGAAAAGCTATCGTCCGCCTTCGGTGTGTACAACAGAGGCGGGTTGGACAAGTATCTTTTCAATTCCTGTAAGGCCTTTTGGCATTCCAGTGTCCAGGTGAAGTCATTCGTCTTCCTTAGTAAGGAGAAGAAACGGTGACTCTTGTCCGAGGATCTCGATATGAACCGACTCGGCCGCTATCCTTCCGGTGAGCCTCTCGCACTCCTTGACGTTATTTACCACCTCGATGTCCTCTATGGCTTTGATCTTGTCCGGGTTTATTTCAATTCCCCGGTTAGACACCATGAAACCCAATAACTTACCTGACCAGACACTGAAGGCGCATTTCTCTGGGTTGAGCTTCATATTGTATCTGCGGAGTACATCGAAAGTTTCCTGCAAATGTTTTAAATGGTCCTTTGCTTCCAGGGACTTGACAACCATGTCATCAATATAAACTTTCATTGTTTTTCCTATCTGTTCTTCGAACATCCCATTAACTAGGCATTGGTAAGTTGAACCGGCATTTTTTAATCCGAAGGGCATGACATTATGTGATAAGTCCCTTACGGTAATAAAGGACGTTTTCTCTTGATCCTCCGGATGCATCCGGATTTGGTTATACCCGGAGTAAGCGTCGAGAAAACTCAACATCTCATGCCTAGCCGTCGCATCGATCATTCTATCGATGTGAGGCATCAGAAATGAATCCTTCGGGCATGCTTTGTTTAAATCCTTATAATCAACGCACATTCTAAATTTATTACCTTTTTTCGGCACCACCACTACATTAGCCAGCCAGTCCGGGTATTTTACCTCCCGAATAGAGCCTATTTTCAAAAGCTTTGTTACCTCATCCTTTACGAAGGCGTGCTTCGGTTCTGCCATAGGCCTCCGCTTCCGCACCGGGAAATCTCCCGTCGAGGCCGAGCTTGTGAGTTGTTACTTCGGTGGCACACCCGTCATATCTATACGGGACCATGCGAAGCAATCGACATTAGCTTGAAGAAACTTAATTAACTTGTTCCCCGAGCTCCGAGGTTAACCCCCGTGCCTGTGTATACCTTTCTATCCGGTAGATATTCGAACAAGACGACTTGCTCCAGCTCCTCCACTGTAGACTTGGTTGCATCCGAGTCATCCGGTAAGACAAAAGATCTAGGTACACCGAAATCATCCTCGTCATATCCTCCGACTTGGCTGCTCCGCTGTCGAACCCGTACACTTTAGTTGCTATTTAGAGTCCTTGCCACCGATTGACTCGTCCTCTGTCGGGTTCGGGTTTTTGGGAATGAGCGGCACTTCCTCGACCGCGAACATCTCCCTTGCAGCGGGTTGTTCTCCTCGGATGGTTTTTACCCCTTCCGGTGTTGGGAATTTCAGCGGTGATGTAAAGTCGACGAATGTACCCCTCATGCTATGTATCCACGACCCTGCGAGCAAAGCATTATACTTCATGTATCCTTCGATTACATAGAACACCGTCTGCTGAATGGTGCCGTTAACGTTGACCGGCAAAGAGATCTCCCCTTTTGTGGTTTCACTCGCCATATTAAACCCACTGAGCACTCGAGCCACAGGTACAATTTGATCGAGTAGTCTTAGTTGTTCGACCACTCTCCACCGGATGATATTGGCTGAGCTACCTGGGTCAACCAAAATACGCTTGACTTGTGATTTAAAAATAAGAATAGAAATTACCAAAGCATCATTGTGCGGTTGAATGATGCCTTCTGCATCCTCGTTGCTGAAGGAGATGGAACCTTCGGGCATATAATCCCGGCTGCGCTTCTCACGTACAATGGAAACCTTTGTCCGTTTCATCACCGGGCCCCGAGGTGCATCCATACCCCCGATTATCATGTTGATTATATGCTGAGGTTCTACCGGTTCGGCCGTTTGTTTGAATCCCTTTCTTTGTAATGACCTTTAGCTCGCTCACTCAAGAATTCACGAAGGTGACCATTTTTCAGTAACTGGGCCACCTCCTCTCTCAATTGACGACAGTCTTCAGTTCTGTGCCCATGGGTTCCGTGGTACTCACATATCACGTTCGGATCCCGTTGATCGGGATTTGATCTCAATGGTCTCGGCCATGTCGCTTTTACAATACGAACTATGGCTGAGATGAGATCCGAGGTGTTGATGCTGAAGTTGTACTCCAATATCCTCGGCAGGTCTCTGTTAGTAGCCAAGCTCCCGAAGATCACTTCTAAATGACGGACCTCGGGCGTTCGATGGCCGCTCGGTCCGTTTATCGCCCGACTAGAGAATGGTGGGTCCGACCCTCGATTTTCCGACACCGAAGCTTGGCTTTTCGAATGTGAGTACGGCCGTACCTTTCCCTCGATGGTCTTGACTCGGCTCGTAATTTTCCTCGATTTCTCGAACCTTTGCTCATATTTACGGGTCCGGGGGAGGCTCAAGTTGGTCATCCTCTGCCCGGATCTTTGATTCATACACCGCATGAACATCGGCCAGTCCGACCTCGAATTCCGGCAAGTTTTCTTTTAGTTTGAACGAGGCCGTCAAGCTTCGAGGATTAAGCCATTTGGTAAAAGCTTGCGCAGCCCATTCCTCCGGAACCGGAGGGATCTCCATCCGTTTCTTTTGGAATCGACAAACTCACGTAATAACTCATCATCCCTTTGGGCTATACGAAAAATATCCGCCTTACGGGCCTGCACCTTTTTGGCACCGGCATTAGCTTTTATGAACGCATCCGCAAGCATTTCAAAAGAAGTGATTGAATGCTCGGGCAGATGGTCGTACCAAGTCAGTACTCCCTTCGACAGAGTTTCCCCGAACTTTTTCAACAACACGGATTGAATTTCATCCTCTTCGACGTCGTTGCCTTTTATGGCACAGGTATATGAAGTCACATGTTCCTGCGGGTCCGTTGTGCCATCATATTTCTGGATATCCGGCATTTTGAACCTCTTTGGGGTTAATTTTGGAGCCGCACTCGGAGGAAAAGGCCTTTGAATGTACCTCTTCGAATTCGGTCCTTTCAGAATAGGCGGAGCTCCCGAGATTTGGTCTACTCAAAAGTTGTATGTTTCCACCCTCTTCTCAGTTGAGTCTACCCGCTTCGCCAATGTTTCGAGCATTCTCAGAACTTCGGTGGACGAACCAGATCCGGACCCATCACTCTCGATCATCCGTGTTTCGTCCTTTCTGGTCTCGACAACACCTTTCGTCCTCTCCGGGGTCGTTTCATCATTTTTACTTTGCAACTGGGCTATTGCGACCCCTTGCTCGGCAATAGCTGCTCTCTGTTCCTGCAGCATTTCAAAAATTAAACGTAAGTTAATATCATCCGGGGTATCCGGTACTTTTCGGCCTTGTGCCCGGGACAAAGTAATTGAATTGTGAGTATTTAAGGGATCAGTGGCCGGCTGGGCGGCATTCTCCTGGTTCACGGTGTTCTGCCGGTTGAGGCCCTCCCTCGAATCAATGGAGTTTGGGTCAATAGGATCTGCTGGTAATCCCCGTAGCCCACTGTTCTCATTTTCGGCCACAATCTCATTGTTGTCGACATGACCAGATTGTCCACTGCTTGCCATTTGGTCCGTTTTCACAGAGATGAACAAAAGATATTTAGACTTAACGGGTAAGAGAGAAGCCAAGATTAAAAGACCATTATTATCCTAGCCCCACGGTGGGCGCCATATAGGATATGTGGACAAACTTTAATCTATTTTGGTTTTTGAGGGAATATATATATATATATATATATATATATATATATATATATATGGATTCGTGTACAGTGGTTTATATATGTATGAATATATGCGTTAATAACTTGGATAAATACGTTGCATATGTTGCCATGGATGATTAAGTAAAATGATATTAGAAAGGTGAAGCTAAACAATAATACTCCACAGATTCGGGCTAAAGAGAGAAATAATATTTTTACTTGCTATTACAATGCTCTAGATTTCAACAAGCTAACCCTTAAAAGTAGGGAAATGCCTCCTATTTATAGTTTTGCCTTATGGGTCTTGCATACAACACAAAACCCTTTTAGAATAAAGAAAACCCTAAAAGGATAAGGTTAGGCCGTACGGTCTGACACCCGTATGGTTGGCGGCCAAAGGCGACGAACGGCTGCTGACGCGTAGCATTTTGTAACTAACCAAACGGACTAACGGCCATGATCAACTTGGCCATGGAGAAACCGGACTAACGGCCACGATCAACTCGGCCATGGAGAAACCGGGCTGGCTGTGATGAGGAATTTGCTCCGGATAAACCGGACCAAACGATTTTCCTCCGCTTTCTTCTGATCAACCACTTCTGGTGCAATACCTCCGGTCCGAAGAAAGTCTTCACGCTCGTGCTTGTTTCTTCCTTCCCTTGATCCCTGGTCTCACCGGTCTAGCATGAATCCGATTTTTACTGTATACAGAAGGCAGTTTTTAAACCAAGTCAACGCTATTACATTATAAATGGCAAGACATGTGGAAGTAAACCAAACTTCTTATCGGTGAACAAAGGCCTTGAATTAGCGCTTACTAACAATACAAATGTCATACCTTGCGATAACGACTTTATATCTCAAAAATTCTGCAATGGTTATATTCCTTTGGACGAGTCTAAAAAGTTCACTAACGAGATTTAATTCGGTAAATACATGTATACGTTTATTGAATGTTTTACACTTATTATAAGTTTGTATTTTATATTTACTTTATTAACATATTTTCCTTAGATGTGGTATGCATCTTACCTAAAGATAAATAGTAATGGGAGAAGGGCGAACCATAAGGTGAGAAATAATTGTTTCCAACAAAAAGTAAGTTAAATTACACCACACTTGAGCAATAGATTTTACTACATGCACTAGAAATATAATTTACTATTATGATGCTAAATATTTTTATACATTTGATCGTAAAACTTTGACTTTGTGGGGAGACTTAGCTGTAATTGAAGGGGAAATATTAGAGAGCCTTGAAACTTCCAAACCAGTTGTAGCATTTTGCGATGTTGAAGAGTCTACCTACCAAGGTATAATACCCCATCCCACTTTATGTATTACATGATATATTTATCAACCAAAATTTTACCCAATTTTATTGTGCCTCTAGAATAGGTGCTTTTGTCTTGCGACGACTCCTGTTAGTAGCGTGCTACTAACTCCAAAATTTGTGAAGGCCAAAGAACTCCAAAAATGGTAAAATATCTTTTTGCTATGCACTTAGC
The DNA here is from genome assembly GCF_029784015.1 of Lycium ferocissimum. Taxonomy (NCBI): domain Eukaryota; kingdom Viridiplantae; phylum Streptophyta; class Magnoliopsida; order Solanales; family Solanaceae; genus Lycium; species Lycium ferocissimum. Next base: position 5,487,198 of record NC_081351.1, read on the forward strand.
AATGTTCTCCCTCTAATTGGTGAAATCATATCTTTGGTCTTTGATGGAACAGATTCATTTCACGAGAATATGAGAGCAAGAACGGACCCAGCATTTAGTGAGTTCTTCCTCCACGTCGGTAACGGAGAGGAGCCCACAATAAGAGATAGCTTAATTTGCCTTCCCGAACGACTTATTGTCAGATACAATAGTAGTGAAAACGCTAAAAATGGCTTGACAAAAGAAATATATCCATCGCTTCAGGAAAATCATGGCAATGCAAAATATGTAACTGAGAGGGCTATCTTAGCTAGCAGAAATGAGTATGTTGATCAACAGAATGAGAGAATGATAGCAGCGTTTCTAGGTGAAAGCAAGATATTCATTAGTTTTGACTCGGCAGAAGTTGACACAAACAACTACTACGGAAGAATATCTAAACACTTTGACACAGAATGGTCTGCCACCACATAAGTTTTCTGCATAGAACTTATGTTATATACATTGATTGAATTTTACATCTGCTCTATGTAACTTGCGCTTGTTAAAGCTAGTTAATGATTGAAGCTAGCTAATTTGGTGTGAATTAGAAATGGAGGGAAAATGAAGTTTAAAGCAAGTTCCTTTGGAAAGGAACTTTGTAACATTAGCGGTAGGAAGGGAGAGTTATGCGCTTATATTAGAAATCACTTCTTCTAGCTCTTAAAGAGTTGAGAAGAGGGACTCCCCTCGCGCCGTCGTCGCTCGGCTCGACTTCGATTGATAATCTTTTTAGACCAATTTTATTTAATTCATTTTCCATTTTTGATATTATTTTATTATTTTTCGCGTAAAATATTAATTTAAATTAATTTTTTAAATTACGCGGAATAATAAATTCCCAACGTTCATTTCTTATTTCGGAAAAGGCAAGGCCTTTCTGAACATACACCATACCTGTTTTGAACAGGTATTTTCGCAACTATATAAACTGAGGCAATGCCTCATTTTTCTGAAGTTTGCTAGTAATTTGTGTTAAAAAAAAAACCAGAACTTAGAAATAGAAAATCAGAAATTGGAAAACTCGTAAAAATACAAAAACTAGAAAATATTCGAGACCACATAATTCACTGTGTGTCCTTAAGGAATTTAATCCTCTCACTGTACCCGAGGTTATGGATTACTTCCTCCCAGGACAAAACAGATATACCTCTCGCAGATGTAACGGTACCTCAAACGTCTACGACTTCATCGAACACAAATTGGGCAACAAATCACACAAAGACTCGATTTTATTTGAGAAAAGAATGCAGAATGCGAAAATTTCAGCGCAGAAAAATGAGTAGTCAAATAAAAGAACATCTTTTGTTGCCATCGTTTGAAATTAACTCCGGTGAATTTTTCGAGCTTCTCTGCCGGAGCCGGTGCCGGTACAACACGACTGGAGGAGGCAACATTGCTCGTAGAGCCAACCACGGGGGTATCAATTTCTGTCATATCTATCATAAATAAAACAACAGAAAATTTAATAAACGGTGAAGAAATAAAATCTTCATCGTTTTGTTCTAAATCAGGTTCTGTCAAAACTGTTTTGGTTCGAAAATTTAAATACTTCACTGTTTATTAATTTTTCTGTTGTTTTGTTTATGACAGATATGACAGAAATTGAAACCCCCGTGGTTGGCTCTACGAGCAATGTTGCCTCCTCCAGTCGTGTTGCACCGGCTCCGGCAGAGAAGCCCAAAAAATTCATAGGAATTGATTTCAAACGATGGAAACAAAAGATGTTCTTTTATTCAACTACTCATTTTTCTGCGCTGAAATTTTCGCATTCTGCATTCTTTTCTGAAATAAAATCGAGTCTTTGTGTGATTTGTTGCCCAATTTGAGTTCGACGAAATCGTAGACATTTGAGGTACCGCTACATCCGCGACAGGTATATTCGTTTTATCCTAGGAGGAAGTAATCCATAACCTCAGGTACAGTGAGGGGATTAAATTCCTTAAGGACATACAGTGAATTCTGTGGTCTCGGATATTTTCTAGTTTCTGTATTTTTACGAGTTATCCAGTTTCTGGTTTTTTCTGAACATAAATTACTAATAGCGCTTTTGTATGGATACATAATTAAAATATTAAAATTAAAAAAACTTTTCCTTCTCTGGCCAGGTTAGTTTTGAAGGAGAATGCACCCATCATGTTACTCAGGAATTTGGACGCTTCAAACGGCTTATGTAATGGCACAAGAATAATTTGTAAAGGCTTTAACAGCAACGGTCATGCATGCCGAAATAATGATCGGACATTGTGCAAACAAGAATGTGTTTATTCCAAGAATACAGCTGTCGCCACCAGAAAATGAGGGATATCCTTTCAAATTTGTTTGGAAGCAATTTCCAGTGCGCTTTTGCTTTGCAATGACAATAAGTAAAGCGCAAGGACAAACAATTCCCAATTTTGGCTTGTATTTTCCGCAACATGTCTTCTCCCACGAACAATTGTATGTGGCACTTTCAAGAGGGATATTAATGGCAACAACAAGAGTCCTGATCATTACAGACCAACCGAAAAAAAGAACGGAAACCTACGGCCAAGAACATCGTATATAAGGAAGTATTAGGTAACATACAAATATATTACATGTTATCAACTAATAACATAATACTATTGCTCGCTTTACATTTTAATTACCAAACGTAATTTAGTTATTCAACTTTGTAAGTCCAGAGAATACCTAATCGTTGTTCATCCAACAAAGAAATCATTCGAATAGGTACGTATGTTCAGCTATTTGAACATGTATTTTCATACCAAACAGTTTGACATACTAAATACAATGCGAATCTAACATGACTCATACCATACGTACTGCTTGCTTGGGACTCACGTGACTAGTAGACATTAAATGAAGGAAAGAACTAAATACTATGTTTTACTTTGAGGTGGGAGCATAATTTTTTTAATTTAAAAAAGGCTCAAAATTCATCCTTCCTCACATGTTTCAACAAGAAATTCAATCACATCACCAGAAAGAGATATAACTTTGTGAAATTAATCGCATTAATATAGTTAAGATCAGAGAAAATACGAAAGAAATGGCCGGTGCATTTGAAAAGCACCATCTCTCTAGTCCAAAAAGTACAGCATCAGAATAAGGTTAGAAGTATGTTTTTGTCAAATTTCAACATGGTGTTTTTGTCAAATTTCAACATGGTCTCGCACTAAAGCAAGACCATAATCACACAATGAACATGTTGCCTAAGGTTTTACACTCAGGTCTCACATCCAAACAATGGAAAAAAGCCATGGATAAGGCTATAGCCTAATAGTCAGTTAGGTGGCTAAAAATCATGTCACGTCAGGATTTAAATTTCTTTGTGGGTCAAATTACCAGTATGATCTGATACAATGTCAAATTAGACATTTGGCCTAACTCACACCCCAAAAGTTAGCTCAAAGGGAGGAGGATTGCCCAAACCTTATAAGGAGCCCAGGGTTCTCGTCCGTCACCGATCGATGTGATATATTCTTATCACTTTTAAATATTTTAAATTATCAATTAGTGTGATTTATAATACTTTTTACGTCGTTTTCAAATATATTAATTTTATTTTTAAAAAAACTTAAAGATTTCACAAATTTCTCTTTAACGGGAGCAGATGTGCAGCAATCATGACTTGTGTCACCGGTCGTTGATTGTGAAGCCTCACGTGTCAGATAAACGACCTTTTTCTACAACCTACTAATCCCTCAGATGCAGAGAAATAGTGTATAGTAAACTATATTTATTTTTGAAAAGGAAAGTTTTGTTTTTCCGCGGAGAGAGAACCAGAGACACAATAAACTCTGTTCGATGGAGCCATTTAGGATGGATGACTTCTGGACCCAGCAATTTTCATACGGTATTAAGCTACAGTACATGTACGATGTTATCCTCTCTTTTCCAATTTATGTGATACAATTTGGATTTCTAGAGCCAAACCTGAAAATCTTTAACCGCAATTTATTGTATGTCTTTTAAATATTTTAAATTGTTAATTATTGTAACTTATAACGCTTTTTATGTAGTTTCTACATATGTAAATTATTTTTCAAAAAACTTAAAATTGTATGTCTGAATTTGAGATCAAAATAAAAAATTTGAGTTTCGAAATTCGAACTGTATCACATAAATTATGACAATGAAAACAAGCTAGCCCTCAATTGACAAATGGCTTAACTGATGGCCGCTCATTGTTTCTGAAAGTAATGGTTTCAGTATAGTATAGTGGGAGAAATCTTCAACCGATCAAGCTCTCCTTCCATCTTCTTTGTTAAAAAGTTCAATCTTGACTCTACAAAGAAATCGCCAAAAGAGGTTCTTCAATTTTGATACCTAAGGGTTTTTTTTCCCTCAAAAAATTACAGCTCATACCTTTTGGTATTCTAATTTATAAAATAGCCAGCGAATATATAGATTTTATATATTGTGCATATAATATACATATCAGTACATAAGTTTTATATATTTGGGTTACTGCCGGTAATTAAGTTTGGTCGATGGTACATTCGCGTATATATCTTAAGCATGACACTCCTTTTTTTTCACTCAAAAGCCACCTTCAAGGTCGGGTGCTTGGCTTAACCCCTATCAGAGGCGGATCCAAGATTTAAGTTTTATGAGTTTACATTTAACGTTCTTAGCATTGAACTATTATATTTTTTAAGGGTGATTGACTTATATTGTAACGACCCGTTTGGTCGTTATAGTCTTTTCGGCATTTTTGTCCCTTTTTCAAGCTTGGTTAGCTCATTTTGACCCGAGGGGACCGTTGACGAGCTTCCCGAGGAGTCTAGATTTGATTTGGGCGACTTTTTGTAGAATTTGGGCTTTAAGCGAAAAAGTGTTGACTAAAGTTGACTTTGGATAAACGGACCTTTTTTGGAAATTCATTGATTCCGAGAGGTACAGATGGTCATCTAGAACTTGTGTGTATATCTGGTTCGGTTCCCAATGCACTCGGATGCATTTTGGGACTTGCGTTGGGAAGTTGGTATTGAGGTATCGGGGGTTGACTCGGTCAACGAGACCTGTGTTGGAAATTTTGAGGCCATGAGTGCGTTCGTAGCGCATTTTTATGTGGGTATGTGTATGTGGTTTGTGAGCAGATGGCCTCGAGAGTGGTTCAGGATTTCGGTTGAAACTTAGAAAAATTATTGGGTTTCTGGTACCTGGTGTCCGCCGTAGCGACACCAGTGCCGTCCCAACGGCACCGCTGTTGCGGTGGGATGACCGCTGGGGCGGCCAAGCCCAATTCTTCCCAGACCGCCACTACAATCCTAGAGGACGCTGGGGTGGTGGCGCTGTAGCGGCCCTGACGCCGCCATGGCGGTATCGGGCCTGTTATTTCATTAATATGTATTAAATATGCCCTTAGTCTATCATTTATTCCCATTACGAAAATTGAGCTCTTGGGGACTTTTTTAGAAGATTATTGGAGAAAACTCTTGGTGGTAAGTCTTGCTAACCTCTTTACTAATTTCTTGTTCCTAATCATCATAGATTCCTCTTTCCTGAATAGTTTCTTAGTAATGGAAGATTAAAAGTGGGTTTTGATAGATTTATATCTAGGCTTATTAATGATGAAATTGATAGAGTTTATGCTAGATTTTGATGAATCTAAGGTTGTTAATCATCGATCTTCCATTATTAGCATTGAATTCTTGAATCAAAGAGTTAGGGTTTATACCCAAAATTGGGGGTTTTGCTTGAATTTCAAAATTAGGGGAATCCATGAGTTAAATTAGCAATTAGTTGTTGGGTTATGATCACCTAGTGCTTAATTTGATATTTTACTCCCGAATTTCTCGTTTTGACCTTGTGGATCCCGTTTTTCCAAATTCTAGGGTTGGATTTGACCTAAATTGAATGATAGCAATATTAGTATCAGTCTTCATGATTTCTAATCTAGATTTCGAATATGACTAGACTTCTTTGATATTGAGGCTCAGCGGAAGGGCAAGGCTAAAGAGTGATTGATTGGTGTTTGTTGTTTGGCCATCCAGGTAGGTTATGGCTTACCCTTGGTGAGACTTCGTGTAGCGAAGCATATATTTAGATTATATTGTCGGAGAAGCATGTAAACCTTCGGGTATGAAGTTGGATTGGATATTGTCTTAGGATAGGCTCTGTTGCCTGATTGGGGCTAGCCACCCTGTTGTGTTGTGATTTGATTGATCTATTCTGTTGGCTTGATGCCACATGTCATTAATAGATATTGGGAACTGTTGTTACATCTTGATGTGATATTGTAGTACCTTACGGGTTGATATTGATACGAGGATAGAGTTCTATATGACTTTTGTAGTCTTTCATGATATTGTGGCATACCTATGTTGGTACTTGTGACACTAATATATTGTTGGCGTACCCATTGTTGGTACTTGTGATATTGATCTAATTATTGACGTTGATACATGCATTGCAAGCACTCTCATAATATACTGTTGATACATTGTTGGTACTTGTGATATTGATCTGATTATTGATGTTGGTACATGCATTGCACGCACTCTCATGATATACTGTTGATACATTGGTGGTACTTGATGAAACACTGTGATGAGCTGGGCTCGATTTTTTAAATGAGAGTGACGTGAGAGTCCGATATCCGATGTTAGTCCCGGAATCGTAGATTGAGTGAGTGCATGTACTCCGCAGATCCCCCAGAGTGGTGCCAGTGAGAACCCCCGTGGGCAAAGATCCGGGTCTCGTCGGTCTGTTGGGCAAAGATCCGGAACGAGTGTCACTTAGACTTCGTGAGTCACCTCGGGTTGTGCTACCGAGACGTCGATACTTTCGTCCGGAGTACATGTGCACACAACATTTGCATGGCATTGCATAGCATTCATACATTATTGGATTGCATTGCATTCATACATTATTGGATTGCATTGCATTCATACATTATTGGATTGCATTGCATCACGGCTTATATTGAGATGATTGGGTGTTGTTACTTGTGATGTTAGGTTCGGATTGAACATATTGAGACTTGACACATTTGGGATTAGATGCTCTACTTAGGCGATGACGTGTACTTAGTTCGATCATGTTGTCTTTTACTTGTTGATTTATCTAGATATCTTGCTTTATTGTCTGAATTATGTTAGCTATACTTAGTCATCCTATGATACCTACTAGTACTGTGGTTTTGTACTGATATGCACTTGCTGCATTCTTTTATGAATGTAGAGTACCAGGTTGGGTCTTCCTTCAGCTTAGCATCGAGTTTCCAAGGTGAGCACAAGTCGTTCGCCGCCTTGAAGACTCCTCTTATTATTATGTCTTACTTTTCTACTCTGAGACATAGATAGATTGATGTATTATTATATTATTCCAAACTTGTATTTATTTCTTTTAGATGCTCTTGTACGACTTAAATCAGACTCTGGGGTGCTTCCTTATTTCCGCACTATTTCTATTATATATTATTATGAGACTTACGTAGTTATTCTTTTTCGCTTGCTTGATTTATTTATTCATGTCTTTACTTATCGTTGGGTTGAGGGTTCGCTTACCGAGGTGGGAAAGGTAAGTGCCCGCATGACTTAGTCAAAATGGGTCGTGACATATATATACATAAGAATAGGAATATTTACAAAATGTGACGATACTTTTTAGTTTACAAAACATAACTATAGATTTCTTGCAAAACATATACGGAAATTTTCGATCAAGACTTGAAAAACTCGCTCAAGGATTAAAAATTTCGCTCAAAATTTTGTTTTCAAATGAAAAATGTACGAAATGTGTATATCTTTCTCAAGTCTTAAATTCTCGCTCAAAATGTTGTGCATGAAAAACTGTATGAAATCAGTATGAAATATGTATATCACACTCAAGGCTTAGAATTTCGCTCACATTTTTCGTCTATAAAGTTCATGTTAGGTTTCTGGAAAAAATACAATTGCAACAACATTGTATATAACTTTCATATAATATTCATATAAATTTAATACAACTACATCAACATAGAAAACTTCAAATATAATTTTCTGTAACATAAGTCATGATTCTACCATCATTCATACAGTTTTATGCTTTACATAAGTCATGACTCTACCATTATTCATACAATTCATTACTAGATCCGGTATGTTTTGTAATAAGTTTTATGTTTTGTAAATAAGGAAAAGTATCCTTATGTTTTTTAATATAGTGTCTTTAGTAGTATTACTAGGTCCTTTTTCTTTTCTTTTTTCTAAAGTTATAAAGTCACATCTACTACTCCCCCTGTCCGTATAAAGTCACATCTACTACTCCCCCTGTCCCAATTTATTTGGCACTTTTCGCTTTTCGAGAGTCAAACTTCTTAATTTTGATCGTGTGTTTGAAATTAGACACCAACAACAACAATATGCCCAGTATAATCCCATAAAGTGGGGTCTGGGGAGGGTAGAGCGTATGCAAACCTTACCCCTACCATGGGAGGTAGAGAGGTTGTTTCCGATAGAACCTCGGCTCAAAGAAAGAAACAAAGAAAGGTAAACCAAATTAGTCCGGAAAAAGAAATAATAAAAGTGAAGAAGCCAACGCAAAATACTAAATAAGCCAACGCAAAATACCAAATAAAACATGACAAAGCAGTGTGAAAATGAAACAATAACGTACTACCATCAACTCATCTAACAATCAAAGTACCCAGCACAACAAATAATAACAGAAATAAAAGGACAAGAAACTACAAGAGCAATACGAAGCGTGACAACGCTCAACTAACTACAAGCCTTCTACCCTAATACGTGTCCTCCATAGCCTCCTATCTACGGTCATGTCCTCGGTGAGCTGAAACTGCGTCATGTACTGCCTAATCACCTCTCCCCACTACTTCTTCGGCCGACCTTTACCTCTCCTGAAACCATCCATAGTTAGCCTCTCACACCTCCGCACTGGGCATCTGTGCCTCTCCTCTTCATATTCCCGAATCATTTCAGCCTCGCTTCCCTCATCTTATCCTTACTGAGGCCACCCCCACTTTGTTTCTGATATCTTCATTTCTAATCCCTATGTCTCCTCGTGTGCCCACACATCCACCGCAATATCCTCTTCTCCACCACCTTCATCTTCTGGACGTGAGAGTTCTTGATTGACCAATATTCCGCCTCACACAACATAGTTGGTCTAACCACCACTTTGTAGAACTTGCCTTTTAGTTTTGATGGTACCTTCTTATCATACAAGACTCCGGATGCAAGCCTCCAATTCATCCACCCTGCACCAATCTGATGTGTGACATCTTCGTACATCTCCCCATTTCCTTGGATAATAGACCCAAGACACTTGAAACTTTCTCTCTTTGGAATGACCTGTTTATCAAGCCTCACTTCCACGCCATCCTCATGCACTACTTCACTGAATTTGCACTCCAAGCATTCTATCTTGGTTCTGCTCAACCTGAACCTTCTAGATTCCAGGGTCTGTCTCCAAACCTCAAGCTTAGTGTTTGAACATAGAATCTTTAAATTTTTTGAAATAAAATATACATATTTGGAAACTACATAAAAAGTACTATAAGTCACCATAATTAATAATTTAAAATATTTAAAAGACATATGAAAAAAAAAATTACAGTCAAAGAACAACTCGTTTGACTCTTGAGAGTGAAAAGTGCCAAACAAATTGGGTCAGAGGGAGTATTTGTTTTAATTTTCATAAATATATTTTTATATATAAATATATACCCTGAATTGAAAGTATTGAGTTCAGATGAACCTGAAATCAAAGTGCTACATCCAACCGTGACCCTACCTAGTATATATATTAAAATCCAAAAGGGGAATGCATGCATGTGCAAGAGGTATTCATTAAATATATACATGTGTATGATTCCTAACTTCTTCAAAAGATTCTAAGGCAATGGACAGGCCCATTGTCTACATCTTGACATCCAAGACATAGTCCTGGGAATTCATTTTTTTGCGCGGATTACACTATACCAAAAGAGGCTTTTAGTGGCAATATATTTTTCTTTTAGTGGCAATAGTTATTGCCACAAAAACATTTACCTGCAATTGGTTAATGCCATTAGATACAAGGTTGATAAAGCCTTTAGCGGTATTTATTGTTAGGTCAAGTTTGACGCTTGCTATAATTGATTCTAGAATATAATTAGCGGCATTTAAGTTATTGCCGCAAATTAATTGCCGCTAAAAGCATATTTTGTTGTAGTGTTACCTTCAAATGCGCTGGTCCTTAATTTTTGTCCCTCAAACTGTTGGTCTTTAATTTTTACCCTTCGCTTAAAAAAGTGGCCGAAAATATCTCAAGGTTTTGGATTCAAACCCCGGCTCAATAAAAAAAAAAAAATCTTAAGGCAAAGTTTCGCGCAAGTTAGGTCTTATATGGCCAAACTTAGTCATGCTGTTGTACCAAGTTAGACCTTATAAGGCATAACTTATGTAGTTCTAAGTTATTCCGAACAAGGGGTAAAAGTTATGCCTTAATATAAAACTATGCCTTAAGGTATAACTTGCCTTATGATTTTTTATTTTTTTTTATTTTTTATATTACTATGTTGGGATTTTACAAAAGTTAGGCTTAACTTTTGTCCGAATAGGCCTAATTTGCTACGAAATTCTGCCTTGTGATTTTTTTTTTTTTTAATATACTTTGCTGGGGTTCGAACCCAGAATCTGGGGGTATTTTCGATCACTTGAAGTGCCGAATAGCAAGGTTTAAAGACGAGCAATTTGAGGGGCAAAAAATTAAAGAACACCGCCGAATAAGGGAATTTGTGCGAATGACCCCTGGGATTTTCACAAAAATTAGCATGAAATTTCTATTCATTAAAACACAGTCTACAAGGGTGAAATAAAAGGCTTTCAGCGTTCACCTGCATCTGTGCCGAATAGCAATATATACATGACACGCCTACTTTACATAAGATCTATGACTTGAGTTATCAATTACGTATGATAAATAAACATGACTTGATAAATAGGCTGGATTTGAATAAACTTTTTATCTTTTAGTATGCATGGGTACTGCTAGTGTGCCCAGTGGGTACTTTCTTTACATTGGCTTGAAATTACCATTTTTGGTACGACATTCAAAAGAAGAAAGAGCAATATTGGTTTTAGGAAATTTGTCATTATTCCGAACAAAACTCTGCAGTTTCTTACATGATAAATGCATGTTAACTAGGTTAATTGCAGTTATATAGTTGTGAAAGAACCATCATATATGGGATATGCTTCACCAACCAAGTGGAGAATTTTGTTTTCCATACTTCAAAAATGTGGACACCCCTACTTTTTTGGAATTTTCAGTAAGTATACTTTTGGAAAGCAACATTTTCAAAAGAACTTTTTCTTACTTCAGATTATCACGTTTTAAAAATTAAAAAATGCAACAATTTATCTTACGAATTAGTGAGATTGATGGTATGCAGATGTGATTACAAAAAAGGTCTCCAGATTTCAAGCGGGAGGAGGATCTTCCTATTGCTTCGGCATGGATCCTCTTACTGGGTTTGCATTTTTCCATTTACATAGTTGACACTACGTTAAGCAATTGTGAGCTCTATTGGAACATCCTTACTCTTGATGCTGCTACTGCTGGTCGTACAAGGCCAAGCATGGCTAAAATTAGAGTAGAAGTTGATTTGCTTAATTTAATCTCTTCAAGAAAGTGTGTGGGTTGGGCTAGAGGATGATGAGTCTCCTCTGAAAGGCTATACACAAAAATTGGAGACCGAATGTGACCAGAACAGTTTGTCTGGTCACGTCGGTGTGTCGGTAAAATCTTAAGCCGGTAGGAACCCTATCATAGTATAATTGTAATAGTTAGTTATGGTGAATTTATAATTATGGTAAAATAGGATTTTAATTCTTTTAGAATAGGGTTACTTTATTAGACTAGGGGAAGAAGAACCTTACTTGTATATAAGGAGGTCATTATGATGAATGAAAGACAAAAAGAATTCTCCCATTATTCTTGTCTCTCTAAATTCTTGTCCTGGTCTCGATTTTAACATGGTATCAGAGCCATGTTAGAAAGAACACAAAAACCCTAAAACAATGGCAGGTGACGGAGAAACTAGCAATAAAGGAAAAGGAATCACCAGTGAAAAAAACAAAACTCAAAGAAAGACAATCTCACCCTATGACATTACGTCGAGTGATAACCCTGGAATTGTAGTGACACAAGTCCAATTGAAGGATAAAAATTATGAAAAATGGGCTAGACCCATGAGGACAGCCCTAAGAGCAAAGAAGGAAGAAATTAGACTTTGTTGACGGTATGATCAAGAAACCGAATGAAGAGTCCCCAGACTTGGAAGATTGGTGGACTATAAACTCATTGTTAGTGTCGTGGATTCGCAACACCATAGAACCGATGCTTCGCTCAACGATTTCACATAAGGAGGAAGCGAAAGAATTGTGGATGAGCATCCGAGAGCGGTTCACCGTTATCAACGGCCCTTGGATGCAACAACTAAAGGCGGATCTCACAGAATGCAAGCAGAAGGGAAGGACCGTAGCGGATTACTATGGAAAACTCACTAAGCTATGGGAGGAATTGGCGAATTACGAACAGATTCCAACTTGTAAGTGCAAAAAATGCACATGCAATCTAGGGACGGCCTAGAAGCCAAAAGAGAAGAAGAAAAGGTGCATCTTTTCCTCATGGGATTGGATGAAGCAATGTATGGAATGGTGAGGTCGAACATACTGTTGACACCTAATTTTTCACCTTCCATAATTTATTTTAATCACCCAGAGTCCTTGGACATCAAACAAAGTGAGAAATGTATTTTTAGAAGTCAAAATGATTTTATAAAATTAGTTAGATAATATTTTACCATTCTTCTTTGGTAAAATAATTCCTATAATATTATAAATCATTTAGAAATTGATTTACACATTTATTGCAACAATTATGACATTTTCTAAATTAACCAAGAGAAAAGCAATTTATAACAATTATTTATTTAATTGTCCAAAATTGTTAACTGGTAATTGGCAAGTATTTCACTCGGTTCAATTCAACGAATCTGATTAACTAAATGAATTAATAATTTTTCACCTCAATTCTCATATTCAATTTATTAGAATTTTATCATAATTAATTGAATTGTGATTAATTCTGTAAATTTTGCACTAAACGACTACAATTGAAATAATCAATGGATAGTTCAATTATGACTCAATTGAAAATCAGTTTCCATAATTGAGGTCATTATTGCAAAATTAGCCTTTTTAATTGTTATTTAGTCTAATTGTGACCTGTCTAATTGTGACCTCACATGAAAAAGGCCAAAGTCATTGGTCTGATTAATTAAGGTCATTATTGCAAATGTTACTTTAAAATGGTTAATTGGACTAAATAAGGGTATAATTGAAATAGCCTTGTTATACCTTTTAGTTTTGTACGTTGAAATTCGTTAGATGCTAGCGGCTCAATTGTAAACACTGGAGTTATTTTTTAGAATATATGCGGTTATATGCGCCTATCTTCTGATTATGATAGTTTAAGTTCGTATAATAGGTCATGGAAGGATTGGAGAACAAGTGAATTAAGGAAAGTAATTTTTGGAAGTTTAGAGAAAAGATGGGCAAGGTATGTACGATAATTTTGGTCTAACTTGAGGAAGGAATAGCTCCTAGTATATTAGGAGTTTTGAAGCGAAATAAAAGCCTAAATTGAAGTTCGGGAAGTCTAGTTTCCAACACAACAAACCACGCGTCGATCCGACATCGGAATCAAATGTTATGAGCATTTTAAGACGGACTGCCAGAGTAGGGATTAACCCTGCGTGAACATGCCTGGATGTGGGGCAAACGCGCAGGGAAGCAACCGGGCAACTTTGTGTGAACGCGCCCAAAGGTGGCGCGAATGGGCAGAGCAAAAATTAGATCGGTGCAAACCGACTCTAAACCAGTATGAAAAAGGGGTTTACCCCTTATTTTCATCCAACTACCCCTCAAAAACATCCCAAACTCTCTGGAACCTTCTCCCAATTTCTACCCATAAAATTTTAGCCCAAACTAAGTGGAATCTCGGGATTTAGGATCGGATAGCGTACAGTTATGATTATAGTATCACATTGTGGTGAATCTTGGCTAGAAATGAAGGTGAATATTGAATATATTGTGGTTCTAGTAGGAACAATGTATGAATCTCTCTTTATTGATGTTGATTTAGGTTTATTTACAGATATAGAACTATTAAGTGATCGTATAATGAATTTGTTGGTTGAGAAATCGGATAAACATCGTGTGGGATGTTTTATGGAATATTTTAGTATTGATGATGATGTTGTTGATGTTAGTGTTGTTGTTGTTGTTGTTGGTTATTGGTATTGTGATTTCGGGTTAGGGATATAAACAGGGGAGATGCTGCCCGAATTTCGGCAGATTCTAAAAAGGGTTTAATTTGAAGGCTTAAGATAAGCATATGACGAAAAGCCGAACAATAGTATGGATTCTCTTGAATGTAGATTTACGATCTTGGGAGGATAAGCGTTAAATAGTTAAGGAGACCCAAAAGGTATGTTAAGGCTATTCCCTTTCTTTCTAAAGGTTTGATTCGCTTTTTATGAACCCATACATGACTTCCATAATAGCTTTATTCCCGTGAAGCTAGAAGCTCATGATTTTCAAAGTTCTTATGATGTTAAAGACAAATATGTTCCATTATGATAATGATGATGATTTCATTCTAGAGATTCCAAAGCTTATGGTTTTGATGCTATTACGAGATTATTGAGCTTATTTCATGATGTTCTTGATTTTATTCATTGTTGATGATCTCACCTTATATTACTTGTTCCTTCGAGGTGAGATATAACGATGATGATTGTCCATAATAGCAATCAGAGGCTACCGACCTTACCTCACTCAGATAAGAGTAGAAACGTTTCATTGGGCTCTCATGCATGCTATATGTATTTATATATGCAATTTTTATAACACTGTGCCTACATGGCCGGGCAGTACAACACCGCGACGCCCTATAGGTGGCCGGGCAGACACACCACTGCAGTGGGCAGCTTATGATATCATCCTGGACGCGGGATGCCCGGACGTGGGATAATGATGATTACACCGTGACTATACGGCCGGGCAAAGATAACACCGTACCTGTATGGTCGGGCAGTTTACTCATATATAATTTTATGGATGTTGTTTTTGAAAATAAAAGCTAGCATGCATTGTATTCTCCTTAAAAGGCAATCAGAAGTATAGGTTATCTCTTTATCTCATGCTTCTTTATCTTTTGATTATGTTGTTAGTCATGCCTTACATAGTCAGTACATTGTTCGTACTGACATCCTTTCTTGAGGACGCTGCGTTCATGCCCGCAGGCAGACATGTAGATGGATCTGATCCTTAGGAGCTTCATCGCAGAGTTTCGTAAATGCTCCGGGTTATGAGTCTTATTGGTACTACTATTTTGTATATATACTTGGGCATGGCAGAGTCCTGCCCTGTCTTTATGGATTCCTGTATTCTATATAGAGGCTCATAGACAGATGTGTATAGCCAGAAGTCCCATATCGTTATCAGTTCATATTGTTGTATAATATTTTGGCAGCCTCGTTGGCTTATGTTTATAGGCATAGTTGTTGATGATTATATAGAGATGTGCCATTATCTTGTGATATATTCCCTTACAGAGTATGATACCCATGATCTATCTTTCTGGTCCACCTAAAAATGATTATGAGATGTATGACCAGTCCAGCTGGGTCTTGACAAAAGTGGTATCAGAGCAGTTCGTCTTAGGGTGTGTCTATGAGCCGTGTCCGGTAGAGTCCTGTTTATGGGTGTGAAAAGTGCTACACTTATAAACAGGAGGCTGCGTGGCATTTATGAATGATTGACCTTTCTTTTTCATCTTAGATCGTGCGATAGAGCTATGTTATTAGGTGTCCCTTTTTCCTAATCGTGTATTATGATTTCAGCAATGCCTATGAAGAGAAAAGCAACGGCCCCAAAAGGGTAAGATAGTGGCCGAAAGGAGGACTGATCGGAGCTCCCGAGATAGAGGAGGGTGAGTCTCATAATGAGGTTCCATCTTGGACCTCTCCTATTCCACCCATTTCAGAGGAGCATGAAGGGGCCTCAGCTCCAGCTCCGATACCTCGCCCCTCCACCACGCCTCGGGCAAAGGCGGATGAAAAAGGCCATGCCGCTCAAGCTCAACGTGTTATATCCCGTATTTCGAATAACGGGACAACATGAGTGAATTACGATAAGTTGGGGACAAGACTATCCCGAGAGACTTTTGCTTGTTTTAAAGGTTTAAGTTGTGTATGATTTTATTGGTATGGACATGTTAAGGAAACACTTGGAGGCAAATTCCATTTTTAGTAAGTATGCTATTGGAAGGTTGAAAATTCAAAAAAAAAAAAAAAAAAAAAACATGGCACCATGTGGCCGGCCACCTTGGGTGGGCCATGGCCACATGGATTATGAATACATGGTCTATTAAAGATGACTTAGTCATCTTATTTCCACACTTCAACATTCTAGAAAAATCAAGAAAAATTGGAGGAGAAAAAAACAAGGCCATATTCGGCCAAGCTCCAAGAAAACAAGATCAAGATTTGGCCATCCAAAAAATTATTTCTTCAAGTAAACCTACTAATTGAAGGGTGCTTAGTAACGTGGAGTCGTTGTTTCAAGCGATAGATTACTCGTTTTCATCCTTGGCCAACTTTGGGCAAGTTGAGAAGTTGTGAAGGAAGGTAAGTTTAATCTTGTGTTTTATGTGTTATGAATGGTTTATATGTGTTGTTGTTTGCTAAAATGAATGAAATTGTGGAAATATTGCATGTTGGAGTGAAGCCGTGCATATGTGGTTTTGGCCGTGTGGGTGTAGTGTTGTGTAGGGGTAATGAATTAAGTGTATTTAACATGTTTGTGTGTTGTTGTAATGTGTGGAAAATGAATGAAAATCATGAAATTGGCATGGAGGGTGTTGGCCGTATGTATGAAGTTGTATATGGCTAGGAATGAATTGATGTTATTAAGTGTTTTGGTTGTTGTTGTTATGTGGATTCTATGTTGATAATGAAAGTTTAATGAATCAATTTGAAGTTGTGATGGTTGTGGGCTGATTTGGAAGGCAATGTAACCCTTATATAATTTTTGTATTCATGGTAATGACATTGTTAACATATAGATTGTTGATATAGTTTATGAGTTTTGGAAGTAGGAAATATGTTAGTGTTGTTCTCGGGTTTGGGAGGATTTCGGGTGAATTGGAGTAATGTTGGGATTGTTGGAAATATTGTGTGAAGTGTTTAAAGCATTCTTGAATATTATTTGAATGGGTTCGAATTAGTAATTGAATGTTTGAGCATGAACATTGGGTTGAATGTAAGTGGTTAAGTTGAATAAAATGAATCTTGTTGAATTATTTAGCAAAGGGTTGATAATGTTAGAAGACATATGGAATTGACTATTGATGTTGCTAGTATGTTGTTGATGAATTTGGCCGAGTTGAATTCTCGGGGTGTTGCATTTGCAGGGGAAATGCTGCCGAAATTTCTGTAGAATTTAGTGTTCGTTTGGAAATAAATGCCTAAATGCTTATGGTTAATGTTTGGTATATTGGCGTTATGTAGATCTTGGAGTGCCCGAGACTTGAGGCTTAACTTAGTTTGAGAGCGGACGAGGTATGTAAAGCTCACCCTTCCTTTCTTTGGCATGTCTTAGACATAAGGGAAATATCATACGAGCCTCGGGGTGATTCTACTCTTGCGATCCGAGCGCGTTTCCGACTTTATTTCACCTCTTAATATTAATATTCTTAACGTAGACATGTTATGATCCTTGTGTCTCTTGTATGTTTAAATGTTAAGTGTTGCATAAAGAATTTGTTCTTGAAAAGATTCCGAAACTACGAACGGGCGTAACTTTCATAAAAAGGCTCGGATCGCCTCGATATGCTCGTAGGAGTTTTCGTAGCGTATGATGACTCTAACTTCCATAGGCGGGCTCGGATTGGTTTGATACTTATCCGTGGGGCCCCGAGACGTTCCGTGGTATAGTCTTACCGGTTTGATTGCAAGAACATATTATGCTTACTACTCTGACTCCCAAGTTTAGTTACTTACTTATTTATTTACCGAGTCTAAAACGTGGAATGTTCCGCATATAATTTCAATACGTAGCCATGACTTCCAAAGTTCGATTTAACACGTCCCGAGAAATGTCCGAAAGGTACTTGACATAATTCTTGTCCGATTTTCAAATGATAATTCGTTTAACTTATTTCATCGAGTCTTTGATATGATTTATATGCATATGGTTTCTCACTACTCTGCTCGTGCAAAGCTCAATATGTCTTTCACTGAGTCCCGGGCGGGACACGCATTCGTGCACATTGTACTGCATTATTCACCGAGTCCCTCCCTAGAGGGCCGGGACACGCTATATATATATATATATACATGATGGTGTGATGGTGTGATGAGACGGGGATGGCGGCCAGGATGGCAGATGATGATTTTATTCACCGAGTCCCTCGGCTGGGGGACACACGCTATGTATATGCATATGTATATGATGATTACTTATGTTTATGACATGATCATGCATTGTCTATGTTCAAAGGTAAGCCTTTTTTGGCCTTCCTCATGTTCCATACTCTTTATTTTTTGGTACGGTTTTGTTTCTTGTATTCCATGCTTACATGCTCGGTATATTCCGTACCGACCCCTTTCTTCGGAGGCGCGTTTCATGCCGCGCGAATACGAGGTACTCGTTTGGGTGAGCCGCGGCCTAGGATACCCACTCGGCCTACTTTGGAGAGCTCCCTTGTCCGAGCCCGCATTTTGGTACGGACTCTTTTGTTATATGTGTGTATATTTATTCAGGGTACGGCGGGGCCCTGTCCCGTCATATGATTCTGCTATTACTATTAGAGGCCTGTAGACATAAACGTGGGTTGTGGGTAGCACCGTTCGATTGCGTTTGTGTTCTGAATACCTTCAGGCTATATATATATGATATATGTATATATGTGTGCGCAATGTCGTGCCTTACTGTACGTATAAGTTCCTATTTTGCTTGCTATGAATTGATCATAATTGATAGGTGGGTATGAGTGCCCAGCTCGGGCACTAGTCACGGCCTACGGGGCTGGGTCGTGACACAACGGCAGGGTGCGGGTCATCGTAAAAGAGCAGTTAGTGCAAGAGCCCGTGATTTTATTAGCTTGAACCCTCCAGAATTTTACGGGTCAAAATCGGATGAAGATCCGTAGGGCTTTATAGATGAGATGCTGAGGACACTGCGGATAATACATGCTTCTGATACTGAGTCAGTAGAATTAGCTTCTTATAGATTGCGGGATGTGGCTATCTATTAGTACAACCCTTAGATGTCTTTAAGAGGGGTAAATGCACCTCCCCCGGTATGGCAAGAGTTCGTAGATGCCTTTCTCTAACATTATTTGCCACCGGAGGTTCGGTGGGCCAGAGCTGACAAGTTCTTGAATCTTAGGCAAGGGAATATAGGTGCTCGAGAGTACAGTCTTCGCTTTAATTCTTTGGCTAGGTATGACCTAGCCATGGTAGCCGATATGGGGGACCGCGTACACCGATTCGTGAGTGGTTTGGGGCTATATTTGATTAAGGAGTGCTTGACGACCTCACTTCAGGATGGAATGGGTATGTCGCGTATTCAGGCCCATGCCCAGAATTTGGAAGAACAGCAACGGCCGCAAAGGAGTGAGCGTGATTCTGATAGAGGGTATAGTAAGAGGATCAGATCTTCCGATGCTGCCAGTGAGTATAGAGGAGGGCAGAGGCAGCAGTATTCCAGGTATTCTGGTCATTAGTGGCTAGTACACCTCCTCGATTTGCAGGCAAGAGATTTGATCGCCCCATTTATTCCGGACCGGGTCAGATCTCCAGAGTTTCGGGTTTTCAGTATAGAGGTGATTCCGGGTAGATGAGACCGCCTTAACCACGGTGCAACCAATGTAGTATGTCGTATTTGGGACAGTGCCGCCTAGTTTCAAATGCTTGCTATGCCTGCGGTCAGACTGGGCATATGATGCGTGAATGTCCTCAATAGCTACCAGAAGTAGGGTCCAACCCGCAAGATCGCCAGCGGGTTCTTCGAGTCTGTATGCCTTCGAGGCAAGGTTCGCGAGCACCAGCAAGTGGTAGTAGAGCAGAGGAGGAGCATCCGCCCGATGGTCCTCGGAAGCGTATCTATGCACTGGCCGGCGACGGTGATCTTGAGTCCTCCCCTGATGTTGTCACAGGTATATTGTCGGTATCCTCTCATGATGTATACGCATTGATTGATTCGGGTTCTACTTTATCGTATATTATTCCTTATATTGCCGATTGTATTGGGGTGAAACCCAAGTCAATCAAACCTTTTGAGGTGTCTACACCTGTAGGGGACCCGGTGGTAGCTAGACGGGTATACAGGAATTGTGTAGTTGTCATTTGCAACCGCCATACTATGGCTGATTTACATGAGTTGAAAATGTTAGATTTTGATGTCATTATAGGTATGGATTGGCTGGCCTCCTGTTACGCCAATGTTGATTGTAGAACAAAGATGGTTCGATTTCAGTTTTCGGGAGAGCCAGTTTTAGAATGGAAAGGTAATACAGCGTCCCCGTGTGGTAGGTTTATTTCCTATATCAAAGCAAGAAAGATGATTGCTAAGGGCTGTATATATCATTCAGTCCGGGTTCAAGACACAGAAGCAAAATTGCCAACTCTTCAATCTATTCCAATAGTGAATGAATTTCCAGATGTGTTTCCGGACGAACTTCCCGGTCTTCCACTAGAACGGAAGATTGAGTTTAGCATTGATGAATTACCGGATACTAAACCCATATCTATTCCTCCTTATAGGATGGCTCCTGTAGAATTAAAGGAGTTAAAGGAGCAATTAAAGGATTTGCTAGAAAAGGGCTTTATTAGGCCTAGTTCATCACCATGGGGACCGCCGGTGCTGTTCATAATAAAGAAAGATCGTTCCTTGTGAATGTGTATTGACTACAGACAATTGAATAAGGTGACCATAAAGAATAAATACCCACTTCCAGGGATTGATGATTTGTTCGATCAGTTGCAGTGTGCCAAGTGGTTTTCAAAAATAGATTTGAGATCGGGATACCACTAAGTGAGAGTTAGGGAAGAGGACATCCCGAAAACGGCCTTCTAAACTAGATATGGCCATTACGAGTTCCGAGTAATGTCATTTGGACTGACTAACACCCCAGCGATATTCATAAATCTGATGAATAATGTGTTCAGTCCTTTCCTAGACCTATTCGTGATTGTGTTCATCGATGACATTCTGGTATATTCTCGATCTGAGTCAGAGCATGCAGATCATCTACGTACTGTTCTTAGAATTCTTCAGACTCGGGAACTATATGCCAAGTTTTCAAAATGTGAGTTCTGGTTGAATTCTGAGGCAGAGCATGCAGATCATCTACGTACTGTTCCTAGAATTCTTCGGACTCGGGAACTATATGCCAAGTTTTCAAAATGTGAGTTCTGGTTGAATTCTGTAACTTTTCTAGGGCTATTATTTTAATTGATGGTATTCAAGTAGATACCCAGAAGATTGAAGCTGTGAAGACTTGGCCAAGGCCTACAACACCTACTGAAGTTCGTAGCTTTCTGGGATTGGCCGGTTACTACAAGAGATTTGCAGAAGGATTTTCTTCTATTTCGGCACCACTGACGAAGCTGACTCAGAAATCGATAAAATTCTAATGGACCAACGCTTGTGGGTGCAATTTTCAGGAGCTGAAGGATAGGTTTACTTCAGCCCTAGTCCTGACACTTCCCGAAGGATCGGAGGGCTATGTTATCTATTATGATGCTTCAGGTGTGGGGCTAGGTTGTGTGTTAATGCAGCATGACAAAGTTATTGCTTATGCTCTAGGTTGTGTGTTAATGCAGCATGACAAAGTTATTGCTTATGCTTTAAGGTAGTTGCGAAAACACGAGAAAAACTACCCGACTCATGACCTAGTGTTGGCTGCAGTTATTCATGCACTGAAAATGTGAAGACATTATTCATATGGTGTTCATGTTGATATTTATATAGATCACAAGAGCCTTCAATATATTTTCAAGAAGAAGGAGTTGAATTTGAGGCAAAGGCGGTAGTTGGAGCTATTGAAAGATTATGATGTGAGTATCTTATATCATCTTGGAAAAGCGAATGTAGTAGCTAATGCTCTTAGCCATAAATCCATAGGCAGTTTATGTGATGTGTAGTTGGAGAAGAGGGAGATAGCTCGTGAGCTTCAACAGCTGGCCAGCCTAGGAGTTCGCTTGATAAACTCAGGCAATACGGGAGTTACCATTCAGAACTCAGTTGTTTCATCATTAGCAGTTGAAGTGAAAAAGCTCCAATATAAGGGACCCCATGTTAATTCATTATAGAGATACGCTTTCTCAGAAGAAGAAGTCACCATTTGAGGTTCCTGCAGATGGAGTTCTCAGGTATCAAGACAGATTATGTGTTCTACGATGTTGCAGGGCTGCGTCGACAGATTCTGGAGGAAGCCTATCATTCCCGTTATTCTGTTCATCCAGGAGCGACAAAGATGTACCATGATCTCAAACCTATATATTGGTGGGATAGAATGAAGAAAGATATAGCGGAGTTTGTAGCTCAATGTCCTAATTGTCAACAGGTGAGAATTGAGCATTAGAAGCCCGGAGGATTGTTGCAAGCTATAGAAATTCCAACTTGGAAATGGGAAGTAATTAATATGGACTTCATTATAGGCGTACCCCATTCTCGGCGTAAGTATGATTCTATATGGGTGATTGTGGATAGACTCACAAAATCAACTCATTTCCTGCCTGTCAGAACTACATACTCAGCTGAAGATTATGCAAAGCTTTATATCGAAGAGATAGTGAGACTTCATGGTGTTCCAGTATCCATTATTACTGATAGAGGGGCACAATTTACAGCTAATTTATGGAAGTCCTTTCAAGAAAGTTTGGGAACTCAGGTAAGACTTAGCACAACATTTCATCCATAGACTGATGGGCAAGCTGAGCGCACCATTCAGACCTTCAAAGATATGCTACGAGCATGTGTATTAGACTTTAGAGGTAGTTGGGATGATCATTTGCCACTTATTGAGTTTACGTACAACAATAGTTACCACTCCACTATTCAGATGGCCCCGTATGAAGCTTTATATGAGCGAAAGTGTAGATCACCACTTGGATGGTTTGAAGTGGGAGAGATGAAATTAGTAGGGCCAGATCTAATCCAGCAAGCGGTGGAGAAAGTTAAGCTTATTCAGGATCAATTATTAACAGCCCAAAGTCGACAGAAGTCTTATGCGGATAGTCGACGAGACTTGGAGTTCCAAATTAATGACTGGGTATTCCTGAAGGTGTCGCCGATGAAAGGAGTTATGAGATTTGGTAAGAAGGGTAAGCTTAGCCCTCGATACATTGGACCCTACAAGATTGTACGTAAAGTGGGTCAAGTAGCCTATGAGTTAGATCTACCCTTAGAATTGGAGTCCATCCAGTCTTTCATGTGTCAATGCTTCGCAAATGTATTGGAGATCCTTCTAAGGTTGTACCTGTGAATGATGTCCATATCACTGAACAATTATCCTACGAAGAAGTTCCCATTGCAATCCTGGATAGACAAGTCCGGAGGCTGAGAACTAAAGATGTGGCCGCAATTAAA
This sequence comes from Lycium ferocissimum, assembly GCF_029784015.1. Classification (NCBI taxonomy): domain Eukaryota; kingdom Viridiplantae; phylum Streptophyta; class Magnoliopsida; order Solanales; family Solanaceae; genus Lycium; species Lycium ferocissimum. The sequence goes on from NC_081351.1 coordinate 5,510,861, forward strand.
GTTCTATGGAGAAACAATAATAGGGAGGAAATGACTTGGGAACCTGAGGAAGATATGAAGTCCAAGTATCTACATTTGTTTCCACTCCCAGAAGAAGTTCAGGTAGAGACATCATTGTCTTCAGGTGCGTAATGCTTTCCTTCTTATAGTTCTTTGGTCGTGTGGGGCCATTATTGTTGCTGTTGTTGTAGCCCTGTGATGCACCGTATATTTTAGGTGGTGTGACAGGATGGTAGTGGTACAATTACAGTGGAAACTCTGGAAAAAGTTTCATAGAATTTCTAAGAGTTTAACATTCGAGGACGAATGCTTCTAAGGGGAGAGGAAAGTTATACCTTGTAGTTTTGTACGTCGAAATTCCTTAGATGCTAGCGGTTCAATTATAAACACTGGAGTTATTTTCTAGGATATATGAGGTTACATGTGCCTATCTTATGATTATGATGGTTTAAGTTCATGTAATAGGTCATGCAAGGATTGGAGAACAAGATAATTAAGGAAAGTAAGTTTTTGGAACTTTGGAGAAAAGATGGGCAAGGCTTGTACGATAATTTTGGTCTAACTTGAGGAGGGAATAACTCCTAGTATATTAGGAGTTTTGAAGTGAAATAAAAGCCTAAATTGAAGTTCGGAAAGTCTAGTTTCCAACACAACAAACCACGCATCAATCCGACATTAGAATCAAACACTATAAGCATTTTAAGACGGACTGCCAGAGCAGGGAGAATGCGCCTGGAGGTGGCACGAACGAGCAGGGAAGCAACTAGCGAACTCTGCACGAACACGCCCCAAGGTGGCGCGAACGCGCAGAGCAAAAATGAGGTCGGTGCAAGCCGACTCTAAACCAGTATAAAAAGGGGGTTTACCCCTTATTTTCGTCCAACTACCCCTCAAAAACATCCCAAACTCTCTGGAACCTTCTCCCAATTTCTACCCATAAAATTTTAGCCCAAACCAAGTGGAATCTCGAGATTTAGGATCGGATAGCGTACAGTTGTGATTATAGTATCGCATTGCGGTGAATCTTGGTTTGAAATCAAGGTGAATATTGAAGATATTGCGGTTCTAGTAGGAACAAGGTCTGAATCTCTCTTTATTGATGTTGATTTAGGTTTATTTATGGAGATAGAACTATTAAGTGATCGTATAATGAATTTGTTGGTTGAGAAATTAGATAAAAATCATGTGGGATATTTTATGGAATATTTTGGTATTGATGATGATATTGTTGATGTTAGTGTTATTGTTGTTGTTGTTGGTTATTGGTATTGTGATTTCGGGCTAGGGGTATAAACAGGGGAGATGCTGCCCGAATTTCAACAGATTCTAAAAAGGGTTTAATTTAAAAGCTTAAGATAAACATATGACAATAAGCCTAACAATAGTATGGATTCTATTGAATGTAGATTTACGAGCTTGGGAGGATAAGCGTTAAATAGTTAAGGAGACCCAAAAGGTATGTTAACTCTAGTCCCTTTCTTTTTAAAGGCATGATTCTCTTTTTATGAACCCATACATGACTTCCATAATATCTTTATTTCCATGAAGCTTGAAGCTCATGCTTTTCAAAGTTCTTATGATGCTAAAGACAAATATGTTCCATGATGACAATGAAGATGATGATAATGATTTCATTCTAGAGATTCAAAGCTTATGGTTTTGATGCTATTACTAGATTATTGAGCTTATTTTATGATTTTTTTTAAATTTTATTCATTGCTGATGATCTCACCTTATATTACTTGTTCCTTCGAGGTTAGATATAGCGATGATGATTGTCCATAATAGCAATCGGAGGCTACCGACCTTACGTCACTCCGATAAGAGTAGAAATGTTTCATTGGGCTCTCATGCCTGCTATATGTATTTATATATGTAATTTTTATAACACCGTGCCTACATGGACGGGTAGTATAACACTGCGCCGCCCTATAGGCGGCTGGGCAGACACACCACTGCAGTGGGCAGCTTGTGATATCATCCTGGACGCGGGATGCCCGGACGCAGGATAATGATGATTACACCGTGCCTATAAGGCCGGGCAGCATAATGCCATACCTATATGGTCGGGCAGTTTACTTAGATATATTTTTATCGATGTTTTTGAAAATAAAAGTTAGCATGCATGGTATTCGCCTTAAGAGACAATCAGAAATGCAAGTTATCTCTTTATCTCATGGTTCTTTATCTCTTGATTATGTTGTTAGTCATGCCTTACATACTCAGTACATTGTTCGTACTGATGTCCTTTCTTGTGGGCGCTGTGTTCGTGCCCGCAGGTAGACATGTCGACGGATTTGATCCTTAAGAGCTTTATCACCGGAGTTTCAGAAAAGCTCCAGTTGCTTCGAAACTGCAGTTTATTGGTAGTACTCTTTTGTATATATACTTGAGCATTGCGGAGTGCTGCTCTGTCTTTATGGATTCCTGTATTCTATATAGAGGCTCGTAGACAGATGTGTGTAGCCAGAAGTCCCATATCATTATCAGTTCATATTGTTGTATAATATTTTGGCAGCCTCGTTGGCTTATGTTTATGGGCATAGTTGTTGATGATTATATAGAGATGTGCCATTATCTTGTGATATAGGCCCTTACAGAGTATGATACCCATGAGCTATCTTTGTGGTCCACCTAAAAACAATTATGAGGTGTATAACCTGAGGTGCTCGGTAGGTTAGCGCCGGGTGCCCGTCATAGCCCTCTGGTTGGGTCGTGACAAGCCTGGTCTTAAGATCAAGTCAATTAAAGGACATATTTGTAAAACTAACCTTTATTTGCTTAATTAGCTCTTATCAAACTATAATTAAAGGTCAAAATCGATTAGTCTTTGCTTAATTATGATTATTTATTAAAACGAGCGTCAAAACCCAACACGCATATACACATACACATGGATATACATGTGATATACGTGTATATCACGTGCATACATGTATAAGTATTGGGGCTGTCTCTTAATTCTTTAAATTGGGATAGAACCGAGCCCAACAAAAGCCAGACCCGGCCCAACGATGCATTAAGAGGGACAAAACCCTAAAACTACCTTATTTTTTTTCTTTTAAGTGGCCAAACGACCCCTACGTGCTTCTCTCTCTCGATTAAGGGTAAAACCCTAGCTGTCTTGTCTCTCTCCTCTCTCTTGCATCATGTTATTGCAAAAATGGCATCGGAACAGTGTACTTTTACTTTCATCAGAGGCTGCTCGTCCGTTTTGGGTAGAACAATTAATGATCTACCCTCTCTCTTACCAAAGACCACTATTTGAATCACCAAAAGAGGTGAGGTTGTCCCTCTTGTATGCTTTTCCTGCATTTTTCAACGGTCATAGACTGATTTCTCTTAATTGTTTTTGTTGTATTGTATTTTGAATCCGCGATTCTTATTGGTTCTTGAAGAACCTCGTAGATTGACTTTGTTTAGGCCAAATCTGGCCATTAATTTGCTTATATGATCAATTCCTAGCCATTTGATGTGGTTTTGAGAGAAGCAATTGGAAGAATTGCTATACTCCCACATTGGTAGAAAAGCTAGGGTTTCGAGAATTGGGGATTCTATGTAAAGAACCCTATTCTCCTCATTTCGAATAAGTTCAGCATACTGATATTTCAATAAACTCATATATAACTCGAAATACCTAGGGTTTCAAATCATTTTTGAGACCTTTATGATACTCCTCATTTGTTTTTATTATTTTCTTTGGGTTCGCGGCTGAGTGTGGGGGATCAAGGAGGGTATTCCAAGTCCATTCTCGATCTAGGTTGTACCTAAGAAAGGTATTTTCCTCTCCTTTGTATTTTGTGCATTTTATTTGGTTATTATGTGTTAGTTTTGTTTTAGATGCTAGTTGTTACGGTTCACATTTTCGTGGGCAGGATTAGCGCTCGGAAAAGCTACTTCGAACTCATTGGTGCTCTTTCGGACTTTGTTTTAAAAGAGTCGCCACCTAATTTTAGGAAATTAGGAAAACCAATTTTGAAGGATTTATTCATATACCGTGAAAAATCCTTCTTAATCCAAAGTTCTAGGTAAGAGTTCTGGTGATCCCCTAGGGAAGGTATTAGGCACCATAGTATTAAGGATCCGTACTATACGGTTGACCTTCGAATTTCAATGTGTGAGTATTTGCATGAACTGTTTATTTAATGTTTATTTCCCGCAAAAGATTATCATGTTGCATATCATTTTTTGAAAAGAGTTGAATATATTCCCTTTATATATAAGGTATTTAGGTTCGGATTTATGATATTCGGGTATAATTAGTTCATTTTATATATAAGGATAGTAGTTTTTCTATAGGAAAAGATAGAAAGTTCATTTATTGTTGTGATTTTGGGTGAACAAGTTTTATTAATGCTTTACTCACGCGTGGACCGGGTTAATCCGTTTAATACACTTTCAAAATATCCTTATCGAAATTTTTATAATTAGGCGTAAATTGGACTGTTTTGATTTTTCAAGAAAAGAACTCTTTATATGTTTTGCGCTGTTGTTTTTTAGGAGAAAATGAATTGCACTCATGGTCTAAAATCTTGCATATGTTCTC
>NC_081351.1:5515506-5531470 GCF_029784015.1 Lycium ferocissimum
AGTTACAAAATGCTACGTAAGACCATTACGCACTTACTGTTGTCTTTTAGCATAGGCAACACCTCTTTGATTTTCTTTATTCTAAAAGGGCTTTGTGTTGTATACGAGGCCATGAAACCCAAACTATAAATAGGAGGCATTTCCCTACTTTTAAGGGTTAACTTGTTGAAATCTAGAGCATTGTAATAGCAAGTAAAAATATTATTTCTCTCTTTAGCCCGAATCCGTGGAGTATTATTTTTTAGCTTCACCTTTCTAATATCATTTTACTTAATCATCCATGGCAACATATGCAACGTATTTATCCAAGTTATTAACGCATATATTCATACATATATAAACCAGCGAATCCACACACATATATATATATATATATATATATATATATGTCCACCATATCCTATCATCCATGGCAACATATGCAACGTATTTATCAAGTTATTAAATTTATTACCTAATCCATATATATATATATATATATATATATATATATATATTCCCTCAAAATCAAAATAGATTAAAGTTTGTCCCCATATCCTATACCTCACTTACAAATTAAATTTATTACCTAATTTCGGGGTAATCAGCTTCCAAGTTTTCAACATGGGCGTTGAAAAGAATCGATTGTAGTTTTGTTCCCTGTGTCAGGCAAGCAACTAATAGAGTCAATAAAGGTGGCCCTGCAGAAACTAATGAATATGAAAAAAGTAGGCTTTTTTCCATGCCATGGCAGCGTTTGGACATGCGTTTGAAACCAAGATTTGAAATCATGGTTTCAAACCCCAAATCATCCAAAAAGGCATGATTTGGGGTTTGAAACCATGGTTTCTTTTTTAAATATAAAATTTAACTCATAAGTTTATATTTTGTAAAAAAAGACTCATGTTGGTAGATATTTTTAACAATTATCCCCATCAATCATTTGCCAATCTCATTAACTTCACCAAATTTTTTTATGTCTACTCAACCTTTGATTTTGTAAAAAAGACCCAGTAGTTTAATTTTATTTATTGAACTAAAATTTGATCAATTGATGTTGTATTTTTAGAAAGGTCTTCTAGTATTAATTTTGAACCGGTTGTTATGAATTAGCGTATTAATTTTGTTATGAACTATGACCTGCTCATTTGGTAAGATTGTATAAGAATTGAGAATGTTTTGATAGTTTTCACAACTTGTGGGATTTTCATGTCTATAAGAGAAAATACTCCTTAAAATATCCAAATTGCATATCCAAACATGGTTTTAAACCATATCCAAACAGGGCCTAAGATTTTATTACCTCTTCGTCAACGAATATTACTTGCCAATAGACACCCTCACCATTAAAATTTTTGTATGGCTTTATTAATCTTGCCCAAATGACTAAAACATTAATAATCCATTCTATTATTGCTTCAATTTGCTAATAGACATGCACTTTTTTCCTAGCTCTTATTTGCTTGACATTGTGATTTTTCCTGTAGAAGCTCCAACGTATATCAAATAACAATATATAGTTGAACTGTACAAATAAATATTGGCTATCTAATACACAACAGTAATGTACACACTATTAATATTTGTGTCGTGATTGGGGAAGCGAGCAGCTTCGGCTGGTACTATGTATGACTTTCTAACCGTATTGTTTAAAATAAGTAACTACAAAAGTGAAAGATTGTTACCAATTTTGTAAAGCCATAATCCAAATAGCGTGTTGAAAGAATTAAAACACCAAATTTAGTCTTCATAGTGGATGCTGAATGGAATAGGCATACCAAATAATAAACGTTACATTCAAATTAGAGCTCACTTGATGTATTGGGTGTAAATCTATTTCTATATAGTCAAAAAACTGAGCAAATTCCTTTGTGGTATTATAATATAATGCATTATATTATAATATAATTCATTTTATTGTCAACAATCCCCTTAAACAGAAGTTATCTATAACACCCCGTACTTCTTAACATATATAAGACAAAGTTGACATTGATGAGGTTACTGAATGTGGAAGAGTAAAGTTATAGTTTTTGTCTAAGGGTCCAAGTGTATGTAAATGTTAAGTCTAGTTAAGTAATGAGATTCATAAGCGATTAAAACATCGGACAAAGGTAGACAACCTACTAGCTTCACCGACGTGCTTCACCTACTTTCTTAGATGTCCTATGTGCTTGAGCTACTTCCTTACCTGTCCTACTTGCTCGAGCTATTTGATTACATGTCATACTTTCTTGAGCTACTTGTTTCACGTCCTACTTATTAAATGAGGACAATACACATGTTTAAAGGAAATTAGTAACCTACTTGCCTGGTGCATCACCTACTTAATTTATGTGGACCAAAAAAAAATAGGGGTAAAAAGGAAAAAGCAAACAGTAGGGGGTCAGTTTGGGCCTTAGATGGCCAAACCTGATTTTATCTTCTCATTTTCTCTTCTTCTCTCCTATCTCTCCACCAGCAGCCCATATGTTTTTCCTCTCTCTTCCAATCTAGTTAAACTCCCAAAACACTCCCAAAGAGTTCACACATGATCCTAGAGTAAATCCAAAGGTAAACAACATAGATCTTGCTTTGGAGGATCCGTAATACAAGTATAGTTTTATTCTTCTCTTAGTTGCTGGATCTGAAGTTCTTTCAAGAGGAAGTAAGGTAAAGCTAAGGTGTGAATCTTGAGATCTAAGATAAGAGTTATCTTCTCCTTCATGTATACAGATTAACTTGAGCTCTAGATATGTTTATTGGTTAAGAAAGTATGAACTGGTGGTTGTATGTTCAAGTTGAGTTACTAGTTGTGTTGTATAACACATGGGGACTGATTTTATGATATTTTTGGGGTTGTTCTTATCATGTTAATATGTTGGAGATGTTAGTATGTTATATATGAGTTAGTTCAATGTTGTAGAAACGCTTAGCTGCTACCAATTGGTAAGATTGAAGGTCGATTGGTGTAGCTAAGTTAATAGTTTTATTGTATAGCATGCTAGAAGTTATTGGATGTGTAGAGATATTTGTATTCACGTGTTACTAATGGTGTTATGAGGTATAGAAGTAAGTCATATGGTGCTATATGGAGTTGTGAGACTGCTCTTATAATGATTTAGGTGCTTGAGATATAAGAGTATTGTATATAAACTAGTTGATGTTTTAGAAGCCCTTGGTTATTATTAGTTAGTAAGTTGAAGATTGAATTGATGTAGTTGAATTGCTAATTGTGTTGTGTGGTAAGTGGGGTTGTTCTTGTTGTATGAAGGGGGCTGGAGATATTGACGTAATTGTGTCCATGTGATGTTATGAAGAATAGAGGGGAGTTAGGCGAAGCTACACACTATAGAATCCCGTATAGAGTGAGTTGCCATTGTCGGCTAGTTGTTATGTTTCCCTTTGTTGATAGTAGTATTGTTTCTTGTTGTAGCTTGACTTGTGAAGGAGGTTGGTCTTTCCATCTCAGTTGAAAGGTTGACTTAAAGGTACGTAAGGATGTTTCTTGATTCGCCATTATGGCACGACAAGTGTTATTTGTTTCTTATGTGAACTATGAGGCCTAGAGCTTTTCAAGTGCAATGATTCCATGTCATAAGTCTCACGAGTGTTCTAAGAAGTGATATAAGTCGATAATCAGTTGTTATTCAAGCGTTTCACTCTAAGAGTCTAGTTCCAAGTTGCTATGATGGGATTAGAGTTTCCCATAAGCATGATGATGTTGATAGTTGTTGAATATGATAGAAAGGACTTATAAAACCTAGTTTAAGGTAAATGATACCTAGGATGAGGTGCAAGATGACTTCTAGAAGTATAATTGAGAAGCTGCATATCTTTAGATAAAGTAAGGTACGTTGAGAGCTTACTAGTGTCGTTATGAGATTATAAAATGTCATTAAGGTGAAGGATGTCATGTGAACAAGATCCAAGAAACTGTTACGGGGTATAGAGAGTTGTCTAAGGTGAATGATATTGATAGTTCCTATAGGATCGGGACTGAAAGTGGATAACTACTTACAGTAAATTACGTTGAGAGTTCTTAAAGTGTTACTTAACGAGCCATAGAGTTTGTGTAAGATGAACGGTACTATGAGTTTATTCGGTTATTGTTGGAATATAGAAAGTTAGTAAGATGAATTATATGGTAGTTCTAGAGTATCGTGAATGGATTCTAGATCGTACTTGAGGTGAATTGTGTTAACAGGTTAGATAATCATTCAAAGGGTCTATAGTTCTCAATTTAAGGGTGGAAAAGGTGTTAATAATATTTGGAATAGCAATATTAGGTTATATAATGTTCCATAAGACGAATCTAGTTGACTAAGAGAAACATAGTTCCTCCCGAGAGTAAGATGGTTCAGGTAAGATAGAATATGAGTTCAAAAGGTAGTAAAGAAGTTCCACAGAACAGTATGTGCTGGTGTCTATATCAGATCTATCCACATGGGGCCTAGTTATATGTTTCTCCCTCTGTATGAGTTTCAAGAGGTGTATATTTGCAAGTCTTTTATTTGGATACATTTTTTCCTCCCATTTGATCTTAGACATATTATATTACACTTCCCTAATTGTGTAAAGCAGTAAGTGCACAATTCCAAACCGTGTTTGTCTTCTTGGGAATAATATCATAATATGTTCCTTTCCCATTTCATTTCCTAGAAGTAAAGTATCTTGAATATCTTATACATGTTCAAAAGTTCTTTCATGTAACACTAGTGGCCTAGCTTTAAGTCTTCATATGATTAGTATACAAAATATTGTAAAGGGGTTATAAAGCATAACGTCAGATGAACCATATTATGAGTATCTAGATTCTCTATGAGTTATATAGCTTCCTTAAAATGAGTTACATAGACATAGACATTCGTAGATCTTCCAAGTGAGGTGGTCCAGAGAATCGTAGCATAGTATGGGAGTGTGTTCCTATCGTATTCAATGACAAAAAGTCTCATTAGTTGTTCTTCATTTAATTGAGCTTTAGAGAATAAAGCGTTACGAGTCTTCCATTCATATTAAGTTGTCCTTCCCTGTGATATCATTTGTATCATGTCAAACTTTCAATTAGTAAACCAATTTATCATTTGAACAGTATTATAAGAAGCAAGTTAAGTGCTTCCAAAAGCTAATGAGCAACGACTCCCTGAATGCTTATCGTATATGTCTTTATGTATGTTATATGAAAACTCATTTGTATTTGCATCATGTTCATTGCATGTTTAGAGAGTAAATGCCCTATGGACTGACTATGAAACTCATAGGTGCATAGTTGTTCAAAAATTATATGCACTATGGACGGACTATGAAACGCATAGATGCACAGTCATGGTCGACTATGGATGGTCTAAAGATGAAACACATAGTCCAGCCTAAATACATATGGGTCCTATGGACGGTCTATGAAATGCATAGGTACCACCTTAGAGCACTTCATATTACGGTATTGCATTGATATTTTATGTTGCATTCCATTTGGCCTAGTGTGGCATGCGGTTTCTATGGAAAGTAAAGCAAGAATCTAATGTGATGATCCCAAGTATTATAGTGAAAGATTCCAAAATGTCGCTCCACATAGCGACCCAAAGACATCATCAGAAAGATCCTAAAGAAAGTTCAGAACAATAAAAGTACAATAAGGTTCAGTAAGTGTCCCTGTAGAGAGTTTTAGAGTCTTCAGTTGTATTTGCTTGATTACAGTTGTCTATTCAATGAGCTTCAGTTTATTGTATATTTTTTATGTCTTCCTTGCGTACTCGGTACAATCTTTCGGTGCTGATATATGGGATGGCAGGCATCCTCTTTAGACATTACGGTTATTCAACAAAGGTATTGTAGGCTCCATTTCCATCTGGGGCTTAGTCAGGTTTAATGATTTCAGTAATATTAAAGGCTTTGGGTACCCAAGGCCCTGTTCTGGCATTTGTATCAGTTGTTCAGTAATAAGCATTCATAGATGCTTCATACAGTGCATATGGGTTCACTCGTAGTCAGATGCATGTCATGGGCCATTAATCTCATTTACATAACATAAATCAATTGTAATGCTCATTTGTCTCGTAAGTTACATCATACCACTTGTACAGATTCATAATAGTTGCATATAGAGTATAGTCCATTGATGTGCCGTGAAATTTATAAATTTTGCTTGTTTTTAAGCAAGTTTGTGTTGTTTTGATGTGTTTTTATTGTGTTACAAGAAAATGAGTACTAAAAGGCAAAAATAAGGAATTTTCACTGAAGTATACACATTTTGCAAAAGTATGGGCCGTACATATTTGTGCGTCCCGTACATGGATCATGTACGTCAATTGCAAGAGATAGAATGCTCCAGTTTTGGAAGACGAGGTAGGCTAATTCTTGAAGAAGTATGGGACGTACTTAATTGTACATCCCGTACTTTGTTCCGTCAGGGCAATTTTGTCTTAAAGAAGATTCTGAGTTTTTGGACCTTATAAATAGTTTCTTATTGGGTTTTATGTATCATTCATTATCAGTTTTAGACTTTATTCTCCTAGCATTGAATAGTCTATTGATTTTGGAGCATTTTGGAGAACAAGACAAGACAATTGCAATTACTTTCTTCTTATTCTAATCAATAGTAAGCATTATGAATTCTCATATATTATGTTCTTCGCTCTTCAATATGAGTAGCTAAATTCATTACTAAGGTTGTGAACCCAATGATGGGTGTTATGTGATTGGGATTTGGGATTGATTTATGCATAATGGGTTGTCAGGGTTTGCTTATTTTTTATTCTCCATTGTTAGTTGGTGGTTGCAAACATTAACTTAAGTTGTAAACCTTGATTTATTTGGGAAAATAGGTTAGGGTTTGGTAAGAACAAGTAACAAGAACTCGGGGCGTTAATCCTCATTTAATAGATTCACTTAGGAATAAGAGGAATTTACTTGGCACAGATTAACCTTTCTTCATATATACTCCTTTATATTTGGGAAAATCATAAAGAGAAATAGTCCTTAACTATTAGGAAATATTAGGGATTCAAGTAAAGGTTAAGTGCATTCGTACAACAATCCATTAGAAGTATGTCAAGATCAATACCCATAGCATACACTTCATCTAAAGGGGTACACACCCTTGGTTTTTTCATGACCCAACTGGAGGGCCATGACGGGTACCCGGAGCTAACCTACCGAGCACCACCTAACATGCTTCTTATAATCGTATCTCGGTGGATAGTTATCATAATCTGTACGGGCATGAATTCTCAAATAATAGCTCATCTATATATATATATATATATATATATATATATATATATATATATATATATATATATATATATATATATATGCGAAAGACTATTTAATCATAGAAACAGACGATAGTTTTGAAGGATGGGGAGCAGTGCTAAAACAAAACCAAATAAATATAGTAATAAAAATGAAGAAAAGATATGTGCTTATCAAAGTGGTAAGTATAAAGAAAAAGGAAATATGAGTAGTATAGATGCAGAGATTTTAGCTGTAATATATGGATTAAATAGTTTTAGACTATCTTAAATAAACCAGAAATACTAGTTAGAACAGACTGCGAAGCTATAGTTAAATTCTATCAAAATATAAATGATAAAAATAGTAGTAGAAGAAGATGGCTAAATTTCTTAGATACCATTTCAATTTATAATTTAAAATTTGAACATATAAAAGGAAAAGATAATAATTTAGATCAATTAAGTAGACTAAAGATTACTTCTAATCGATTTTCTATTTGAACACATGAGACCTTCCGGTTCTCGGTACATTAAGGGGATAGGCATAGCCTCAAACCAAGACACACATACGTATTTACGTATTAGGTAACCTTCATTTTAGACCTACATCTTTATTAGAGAGAAATACTATGGAAAGAATACAATTTGGAGCCAATAATCTAGTAGCTATATATATATATATATATATATATATATATATATATATATAAACAAGCCAACAAGGCTGCAAAAATGATATACAAAAATATGCACCAGAAGGGTTATGAGACGTCTAACTATACACATCTATCTACGAGCCTCTAAATAGAGTACAAGAGATCATAAGGACGGGAGGAGACCCCACCGTGCCCAAATATGTACACAAAAGGGTAATACCAATAGACTGCAGCTCCGAAGTAAGTGGAGAGCTCCTGAGAATCCGCTGATGAATCTCCTAAGGATCTGATCCCTCTCCCCGCCTACCTGCGGGCATGAACGCAACTTCCACAAGAAAAGGACATCAGTACGAATAATGTACTGAGTATGTAAGGCATGAATAACAACATAATAAAGATATAAGGAGCATGAGATAAAAGAGATAACCTGTACATCTGATTGCCTCTTAAGGCGGATATCATGCATGCTTAGCTTTTTCTTTCAAAACAACATCTTATACATACATACATATATATAGTATACTACCCAGCCATATAGGCTCGATGTTATCATCATATCATCATCAATATGTATTGCTACGGAACGTGCGGCCCGATCCATATACCATGTCATCATTATATATATATTGCTGCGGAACGTGCAGCCCGATCCATATATCCCGCGTCCGAGATGATATTATAAGCTGCCCACTGCAGTGATGTGTACATTTATGTGTCTGCCCGGCCGCCTATAGCGCGGCGCGATGTTATACTGCCCGGCCATGTAGGCGCGGTGTTATAAACATAAATATATATATAAAGCATGCGTGAGAGCCCAATGAAACACTACTACTCTATCGGAGTGACGTAAGGTCGGTAAATCTCCGTTTTCTATTATGGAATCATCGTCATCGCTATATCTCACCTTGGAAGAACAACTCTTATAAGATGATATCAACAACAATGAATATAGTCGATAATCATGTGATAAGCTCAATAGTATCATGTGTAGGTTCACAACTAGGGAATCATGCCTTTAGAAATAAAGGGTTAGCCTTACATACCATTACATCTCCTTAATTACATAACGTTCTCCTCCCAAGCCCACAAATCTACATTGAAAAGAATTCATACTAAAGTTAAGTCTTGGAAACACTCTTAAGTTCAAACTATCATAATTAACGAGCTAATGAAATTTGAGCAGCACTTCCCTTATCTTATCAACTTCCACCATATTACAAAAAAACTCCCAAACAACAATAAAAGCATCCACAATATCATAATCAAGAAGTTATATTCAATTTAGTCTCAAATTTGTCCAAAAACCCCTTTCGAGGTCATCTCATAGTCATCTTCTTCACTTCAACACTTTATAACTTCTCTTCTACGATTCTTTCCTCTCTAAGACTTGCTAAACCTTTAAACCAACCCAATCATACTAATAAGATGGAGAAAATATCTTATAGTAGAGGAACTTCACCTCACTCAACTCCCTCCAAGATCAAGTTCATCACAACTTTGAAAGAAAGCAAGAACCATCACCTTCCATGGATTTATCTTGAGATGTTGATGTTTAATCTTCTCTCTAGATGATGTAGAAAGGTTTGGAAGGTTATGGAACCTTCAAGAAATCTTTAGAGGGGTGGGGAAATAAGTGTGGGGAGTTGGAATGAAAATGAGGTATTTGGGGATTTAAAAAGGTGGCAAAAATCGCACCCCGCTCCACTTTGCGGAGAGTATGCGGCCTCATAGTCCCTCCACCAGTTGGGGGTGATGTTGGCCAGTAATTTCACCCAAAATGGGGAGTTGACGGCCAGTATGAAGCCCAGGATACTCAGTATGCGACCGCATACTGCCCCAACTTCTCCGGTTTCGCGAAATCACATTCTTTTCGATTCATTTGACCTTCAATCCTTATGGAACCTTCTTGGTACTTGTATAAAACTTCATTAACCATATAAGGGGCCCTATAGCCTCCCCTTAAGGTAATTCTAAGCTATGCATAACTCAAAAACTGCGAAATCTTCCCAAAACATGACTCAAACTCCAATTTCTCCAACAAACTTACTTCCACTGCTTCATATAACTCCGAAACCTTAAGGTATACACTTAAAGTTATCAAATATCCTTCCTAACCCTATAAAGGCTTGCATTAGTTCACCCATAATGCAAAGGTCACGAAATTTCCAAGGTGTAGCATTCCTCCCCCCTTAGGAACATTCGTCCTCGAATGTTAGGCTCTTAAGGATTCCACAAAAATTTCGCTAGAGTTTCCCCTATAAATATGCCTCTACTATCCTGTCATAGCAATCCACAATATACAAAGCCTCACAGGGCTACAAAAACAACAACAATAATGGCCACACACGACCAAGAAATCATCAAAAGAAAGCATTTTATACCTGGAAATAATTGTGCCTCTGTTCGGATCTCATATGGAAGTGGAAACAAATGTGGATATTTGAAATTCATATCTTTCTCGGCTTTCCAAGTCATCTCTTCTCTATTATTATTTCTCCATAAAACTTTAACTGAGGCTACATCTTTGACTCTGAGTCTCCGAACTTGTCTGTCTAGAATAGCAATGGGAACTTCTTCATAGGATAATTGCTCTGTGATCTTAACATCATCTACAGGTACAATTCTGGAGGGATCTCCAATATACTTTCGAAGCATCGATACATGAAAAATCGGATGGACTAACTCCAAATTCGAAGGTAGATCTAACTCATAAGCCACCTGGCCTACCTTGGGTACAATCTTGTAAGGCCCAAAATATCGAGGACTAAGCTTTCCCTTCTTACCAAATATCATCACAGCCTTCATAGGCGACACCTTCAAGAATACCCAGTCGTTAACTTGGAATTCTAGGTCTCATCGATGATTGTCCGCATAAGATTTCTAATAACTCTAAGCTGCCAATAATTGATTCAGAATGAGCTTGACCTTTTCCATCGTCACGGATCAAATCTGGTCCTATTAACTTATTCTTCCCCAATTCAAACCATACAATTAGTGATCTACACTTTCTCCCATACAGGGCCTCATATGGAGCCATCTGGATGCTGGAGGGATAACTATTATTATATGCAAACTTGATGAGCGGAAAACGATCATCCCAACTACCTACGAAGTCTAACACACATGCCCGTAGCATATCTTCAAGGGTCTGAATGGTGTGCTCAGCTTGTCCATCAGTCTGTGGATGAAATGTTGTGCTAAGTCTCACCTGAGTTCCCAAACCTTCTTGGAAGGACTTCCAGAGATTAGCTGTAAATTATGCTCCTCTATCGAAAATAACGGATACTGGAACACCATGGAGTCGTACTATCTCTTTGACATATAGCTTTGCATAATCTTTAGCCGAGTGCTGATGTGCAGCGTATTACGTCACATTAAATGCTTTCAATGGCGGTTTTTAATTGTGTTTTAAGCAAGTTTGTGTTATTTTTACGTGTTTTTATTATGTTTCAGGTAATACGACTTCCCTAGAGCCTAAGTGTGGAAAACAAGCGAAAAAGAGAAAAAGAGTTGATCACTGAAAAAACTCGAGATTCTGGAAATTTTGGTTGGAAATTAAGCCTGCGCGTTCTCGCAGGTACGGCACGCGATCGCGCCCAGGCACGTCAGTGACTCTATGCTTTCACGCGAGTGTGTCACGCGATCGCGCTGAAGAAGAGCAGTGTGCTGACATCATCCACCCGTTCGCACTGTCACGTGGCGTATTCGCGCTGAAGGTCTTCAGGGCCAGTCTGAGCAGAACTTGGATTTTGACGATTTTTTCTACTCCAGTTCATTTAAAAGCCAACTGGGAGCATTGTAAAATTATCTTTGGCAGAAAACACAAGTTTGGAGGCTAGGGTTCCTATGTATATTTTCTTTCTTTTATTTGAACCTTGTTTATGGGAATTTCTTGGTGACAATTGAGATTGAAACTCTTGTTGTGCTTATTTATTGATCGACATTATTTTTAATCAAGTAAGTTATTATTATTTTAATTATTCTTGCTCTTCAGCGATTCTTAAGGGAGTAGATAACCCTAGGACTTGCCCATTTACTTTGTTGAAACTCGAAAGAGGAAGAACGAGGTTGGGATAGAATAATTAACATGAATTTGGGGCGTTAACCTCCATCTAATGGAAATTGACCTAGGAATAGGCAATACCACTTGTAGCCATAGTTGGGTGTTCTTAATGCTCCAAATTGCTTTAGGGATATTCAATTAGGTAGTCTAGTTAATCTTCGAGAGAAGTTAGTTTAGAGTCATTATCCCAGGCTAATTAATATAATATTACCATTATCTATAATTCGTGAAATTATATTGGATCGTTACTTGAGAAGTAGTTTCTTTTATTCCATTCTTGTGGCCATTGATCAATTTACTTGCTTTCTAGATTCGATTTTATATTTTCGTATTTTATCAAAACCATATCTAAAAACCACCATTGATACGTTCGGCCTAGATGTTGTTGGTGATAATTCCTAATCTGCCTACATATTGTTCTCTGTGGGATTTACCCCGACCTAGTTGAATTACTATATTTGAAAACGTCTGTGTTATGCCATTAGAAGGTGTAATTTGAACGTATCAAATTTTGGCGTACTTAGTCCTGACTGGTAGGAAATGAGCCTACTTCTTAATTCTATCCACAATTACCCATATTGAATCATACTTACGCTGAGAACGAGGCAAGATTGTAACCAAATCCATATTAATCACTTTCTAGGTTGGAATCTCCATATCTTGCAACAATCCACCGAGCTTTTGATGCTCAATCTTTACCTGCTGACAGTTAGGACATTGAACTACGAACTCTGCTATATCTTTCTTCATTCCGTCCCACCAATATATGGATTTAAGATCGTGATACATCTCTGTCGCCCCTAGATAAACAGAATAATGGGAATAATGGGCTTCCTCCAGAATCTGTTGACGTAACCCTACAATATCAGGAACACATAACCTGCCTTGATACCTGAGAACTCCATCTGCAGAAATCTCAAATGGTGACTTCTTCTTCTGAGGAAGTGTATCTCTGTAATGAATTAACATGGGGTCCTCATATTGGTGCTCCTTCACCTCCCCTACTAAAGATGAGACAGCTGAGTTATGGACAGTGATTCCCATATTGCCTGAGTCCATCAAGCGAACTCCTAGGCTAGCTAGCTGTTAAAGCTTACGAGCTAACTCCCGCTTCTCCGGCTGGACACTACATAAACTGCCCATGGATTTACGGCTAAAAGCATCAGCTACTACATTCACCTTTCCAGGGTGATATAAGATACTCACATCATAATCCTTCAACAACTCCAACCACCGCCTTTGCCATAGATTCAAATCCTTCTGCTTGAAAATATACTGGAGACTCTTGTGATCTGTATAAATATCAACATGAACACCATATAAATAATATCTCCACATCTTCAGTGCATGAATAACCGCAGCTAACTCTAGATCATGGGTCAGATAGTTTTTCTTGTGTTTCCGCAACTGCCTTGAAGCATAGGCAATAACCTTACCGTGCTGCATCAATACACGACCCAACCCAACACTAAAAGTATCACAATAAACAACATAGCCCTCTGATCCTTCTGGAAGTGTCAGGACCGGGGCCGAAGTCAATCTATCTTTTAGCTCCTGGAAACTGCGCTCACAAGCGTCGGTCCATTGGAATTTTGCTGATTTCTGAGTTAGCTTCATCAATGGTGCATAAATAGAAGAAAATCCCTCTACAAATCTTCTATAGTAACCTACCAAGCCCAAACAACTACGAATCTCTGTAGGTGTTGTAGGCCTTGGCCAAGTCTTCACAACTTCAATCTTCTAGGTATCCACTCGAATACCATCAGCTGAAATAGTATGCCCCAGAAAAGTTACAGAATTCAACCAAAACTCACATTTTGAAAACTTTGCATATAGCTCCTGAGTCCAAAGAACTCTAAGAACAGTACGTAAATGATCTATATGCTCTGCCTCAGATCGAGATTATACCAGTATATCATCGATGAACACAACCACAAATAGATCTAAGAAAGGCCTGAACATTATTCATCAAATTCATGAATAACGCCGGTGCGTTAGTCAATCCAAACGACATTACCCGAAACTCAAAATGACCATATCTAGTTCTGAAGGCTGTCTTAGAAATATCCTCTTCCCTAACTCTCACTTGGTGGTACCCCGATCTCAAGTCTATCTTGAAAAAACATTTGGCGCACTGCAACAAATCAAACAAATCATCGATTCTTGGAAATAGATATTTATTCTTTATGGTCACCTTATTAAATTGCCTGTAGTCAATACACATCCACAAGGAACCATCTTTCTTTCTTACGAACAACACATGTGCTCCCCACGGCGATAAACTAGGCCTAATAAAGCCTTTTTCTAGCAAATCTTTTAGTTGCTCCTTCTGCTCCTTCAATTCTGCAGGAGCCATTTTGTAAGGAGGAATAGATACAAACTTAGTATCCGGCAACACGTCAAGAGCGAAATCAATCTCCCAGAAATTGAAAACGAATCATTTTTGTTCTGCACTCAACATTGGTATAACAAGAAGCCAACCAATCCATACCCATAATAACATCAAAATCTACCATCTTCAGCTCAATCAAATTGTTACACCTCGAAAAATTTTCCGTTAACGTACAGTGAATAGGCTAACGAAAGGCACGACGTATACGATGTTTGGACAAGTAAGAAGTAGCATTTGATGATCCTAATCGAGATTTAAAAAGATATTTGAGGTAAGAGGAGAAAGTTTGCCAAGAGAAGGCAAGGCATACGATATGTATCGGAAAAGATTTACGAGTAACAAGTTAATGATAATTTAATGATGTTTTGGAGAAGAGTGATAACGACCCTTAGATTGGTATTGAGGTGTTAAACAAGTGTTAAGAAGGTTCCATAAGGATTGGAGATCAAACGAGTCGACGAGAACGGACTTAAAGTCGGGTATTATACTGACAAACATATCGTCGTATAAAACATACGGACCGTATGTCCAACCGTATGTTCTGCCCAGAATGAGGGTCTTCACTGGACAAAACATATGGTCCAGACATACGGTCAGTATAAAATATACGGACCGTATGTTGGTCTGTATGTTCGTGTCGGGTCAGATTCTAAAACGATATAAGGACCCTCTCTCTCATTTATTTCATTTCATTTCTCTTCTCCATAACTCAAGAGCCCTCTAGAATTCTATCCACTCTTCATCCACAAGAACCCAAGAGAAATTGATGATCAACTTCATCAAACCAACAAAATCAAGTGTATGAAATTCATTAGAGTTCATCAGTCAAGAAATACGATTGAAAGTGAACCAGTGGCTTTGGTGCCGGAAGAGTATTTCCACTCAAGGCTTGTTCCTACACTATCTAAGGTAAGTTTTATGGAATTTTCATGTTGTTTAAGGTATTGAGAATTTGAAACACTTGGATTGTAGAAGAATATAGAAAATGGGTCATAAATGTGGGAATAGTGTCATTTTTTAGAAGTAGTTTGGATTAGCTACGATTATTGATATGTTGTGATTGTAAGTATGTTATGAATGACATTTAGAACATGGATAAGCATTATATGTGAGAGAACGTTATAGTGAACTATGACCATGGTTAAGGAGGAATTGAAGTGAAATTGTGAAATGTGGATAATGTAAATGAATGATGATTGTTGCTTACGATATTGTGAATGTTGTTATGGATGTTTGGGAGTTGATATGGAATATGGGGAAAGATATATAAACAAAGGAAATGCTACCCAATTTTCTCTAGCTTTAGTAAGCACGTTCTTATAATCGTTTAGCTAATGTTAATACGAATTCTCTTGAAGGTATAAACGTGGGCATTGAGGGAGAACGAGCAAGCGATAGAATAGTTAAACGAAAAAGGTATGTGAGGCTAGTCCTTTCTTTCTATGGAGCATGAATCCTA
Organism: Lycium ferocissimum; assembly: GCF_029784015.1. Taxonomy (NCBI): domain Eukaryota; kingdom Viridiplantae; phylum Streptophyta; class Magnoliopsida; order Solanales; family Solanaceae; genus Lycium; species Lycium ferocissimum. The sequence continues at coordinate 5,531,270 of NC_081351.1, forward strand.
TGGCATGATTTTTCCTCCTTCTTCAAGAATTTCCTACATTTAGGAAAACTACCAAGAGTCTGTGTTTATGAATAGCCATATGAGATAAAGATAAGAGATATATTATGAGCACGATAATGATGATGATGAGCCTAAGTCTAAAGATTCTAGAGTTCCATGATATGGTTCTACAAAGAGTTAACTATATTCCATGATGTTGTT
>NC_081351.1:5531570-5555470 GCF_029784015.1 Lycium ferocissimum
GTCTCTATTTTTTTAAACCGCGTAGCATTCCTTTTCTTGGAATAGCGACTTGAGACTACGTCCCTTGTGGTTCGGTGTCGACTTATCTTTCAGGGAATGATTGAGGTACGATTTCGAATTGGACTAGGTAAGTTCCTTGTTTTGGGCTCTCTTTTTATCGCCCTTGTGAGCTTGTCTTCGCTAGGGTATACCCAGAAGTGGTAGTTTCTTTTGGGATTGAGTACGTACTCATTGTCCTCAGGGTCTCTTCCCTAGACTCTGCTGTTTCAAAAGTCCGTTCTTGAATAGTGGAGGTAATCATTTTGTAGACTGCTGGCATGGGCCTACTAGCCTCTTCCTCTACATGAGTGGACCCAACATATTCCACTACATGAAAGTTTGGCGAGTGAGGACCCCCTTCGATTATGGGAACGATGTTGTAGGGATATTTCTGAATATCCTTCTCAGCTGCCACAATAATTTCTCGTCCTTGCCACTCAAATTTCATGGCTTGATGTAGAGTTGACGGGATTGCAACGTAGTGTATCAAGGTCTTCCCAAGCGTATTGTGGTTAGCGGTGATTGCCGCTGACACAGGTGCTGAAGTGAAGATGCGGGTCCACACTGGATGCTGTGGTCTATCCTAAACCCCTCCCCGACGTTCATTCCACTTTGGCGAATCTTGCTACGTTACGGCCCCGAAAGTTTGGGTCAGTAATGACGGGGACAAATATTGAGGCCTGATCCATTATCCACCGGCCACCTCTTTTGGCTAGGTGCATTCACGGTGATATTAAGGGCTTTTGTTGTGAGTGACTCATACCGCCGATAGATCCTCTTTGGAGAAGCCGGATCTTGTGTTCTCCGATGATATGGGCTACTAGTCCGGCCCGAGTCTTCTGCTTGTACCAGGGCTGGTGCGTGTGCTTCGTCCGATACTCTCGCCGAGAGCACGAGCATTAATGATGGGAAAGTGGCTAGCAATGACGACGCGATATTTGCGCGGGTGTTTTCTTTAAGTTTTCAATAATTGAGTAGTCTTTTGGCTGCATGCGCCGCCAAAAATGCTCAACTTTTCCTTCAGTTATTGCTCTCTTTTGGGTGTTTTTTCCTTTCGTACGGCATTAAGACTAACTCCTCGGGGAGTGTAACATCTACACAGACATCATGCCTTGGGCCATGGCTGCTTGTGCAGTGTTTGGCTTTGCAGGGGCGATTTAGTGCGCTACCTGAGCCACCATGGATGCTGAAGTCAAGGCTTTGAATCTTGATGTCATTGTCGTGGCTCCCGGTGCTTGGACCAGAACCATAAAATTTGGATGCTCCTGGAGTATGAAGGAGGCCATTGTGTGCTCTAGGGATTCGACCGCTTTGGGGATTAATGCTCTGCAAACGTCCCAGTCCTCATTCTTTTGAATCATGTTGACTCTGTTGTTTCCATGGTTGGGCAACGGGTTTGTGTTCACATTGGGAGCTGCGGTTTCCAAGATGATTTCTCTCTTGTAAATCAGATCTTGGATTTTGTGCTTGAGGTTTATGCAGTCTTGTGTGCTTTGCCAATTTCCTCCTGAATGATAGGCACGGAGTCGGTCGGCCCGATAAAATCTATTTCCCCCGAGCATTGCTAGTTTTGGTGGGACATACAGACATCAGCTTTGCGGCCAATAATCTTTCGAAAAGCCCAGGCCTAGGCTCGAGGAGTGTGGTGAATTCCCTTACTGGTCTCCTCTCGAAAGCAGGACATGGAGCATTGTATGTCGGGGGTGGCGGTTGATTTTTATAGTTTTAGGGTGGTTGATATGCTCGTGGTGGATTATTTGGGCGATAATTACGGGGTGGTGCTTGGTAGGTGGGAGCGGACACACGGACACTAGGCGGAGCCGTGTATACTGGTACAGTGGTGGTAAAGTTAGGCTGTACATAGTACACAAGTGTTGGATAATTTATGAGGGGTGTAGTTATGTGGGCGGATTGTGGTTCTTTTGGGCTCGAATTTGGAGTGTGGGATATGCTTGCCATGTCCTAACTTTACTTGTGGAAGATTCTGCGGCCACTTGTCCGGATGCCTTGTTGAAGACACTAACTATCTTCACGGTTGGGGCCATCTTCGTAGCTCTCCCAGCACAATCCGGTCGGCCAACGGTCTTCCGACCATGGACAACGTGCAATCGTAGAAATCGGGTTCTTGGGACCCTAATTGTCACACCGGGCAGGGAGTATGACAGAGCCGAGACCCATAGACCAGGAACCACTTGACTTAACAGTTACTTTGAACATCATATGCCATAATTCAAAGAACACCTGCACGCAGAAAAGGCCCAACATAGAAATATTCGATAATCTAACATCTATGTACATATGCAAACAGGCAAGGTCACTACGACATCACGAGCATCATAAAGCGTGAGGCTAACGATCAAATCACAGAGACCAAAACAAGTTCAACAGACCATACTAGTATCTACATATCCTTTATGTCTATGAGCCTCTAAAATGTACGTAGTAGACATACGTTACATTAACTTAAAAGTACCAAAAGATAGCAAGTCGAAGTAGTGGTACTTGCGACCGCCCAATGGAAGTCACACTACGGATGCTCTTTAATAACTGTCAAAGTACGCGGCACGAAATGCGAGCGTCGAGTGCATTGGGACATCGATGCGGATAAAGAATCCCGAGTATGTAAAGAGGCGAGGAAGCAACAACGCTAAGTAGGACGGAAGTTTAAAGAAAGTAGAGTAACTGTCGGTTGAGAACAGAACAATATACGATACATGAATCTTAAACACACATATGTAAGTAAGCACATATATGTATCTATCTATCTATCTATCTATATCTATATATATATATATATATATATATATATATATATATATATATAATAAGTGCTATTCTTTAACGAAACGTGCGGCCCGATCATATATGTTAGTGCATATATATATATATATATATATATATATATATATATATATATATATATATATATATCACATGTTAGTGCCGAAGAAGATGCGGCCCGATCCATAAATATAATATGTTAGTGCCGAGAATGTACGACCCGATCCATAAATATAATATGTTACACATATACCTAATGTAAATAGAATGCGTACAGGCGATATGAAAGCTACAACTTTATCGGATTGACGTAAGGTCGGTAACACGCCGATTTATATTATGGAATTCGTGTCGAATCAAAAGAAATAACTTAACGGTGATAAACATGATAATATGCCAAGAATCCAATCAAATAACTAAGACATTAAGATTTGAGATACACCACATAGGAATGGAGTGAATTTTATTACGGAACGTTCATATTCACGCCCTAGTTGTATTCGCGCCAAGGAAAGAGAGTGAAACGAACACCTTACATACCTTATTCATCAAGCTACCTCTTAAAGGATCCTTTACTTCGGTGCCTGCCCTTCTCCTGAACCTATAGAATGAGAAACACATTTTTAATCATACTTTCCCATCAACTTATTCGCACTAGTTATCAAAGACTAATTTGGGTTACGAAAATTTGGGCAGCATTTCCTCTATATTCTTTACCTCCTCCAAATACCAAAACAACTCCCAAACAATACCAACAACATCAGCAACAATATCATCAAGATTCTACAAGATAAATATGTAAAATTTCATCCAAAACTTTCTTCGACTTCAATCCACAAGCCAACAATACCAACACCACAATCCATAGCTCTTATTCTCGTAAATATCCTTAAATCAGTATTAATAAAAAGAGATTCATACCTTACCTTTACTAGAATAGGAAAATCTTCAATATTCACTTTGAAACCAATCCAACTCAACGCAAAATGAAATTATATATCGGGGCTACATTGTCAAGCCTTGATTAATACTCGTCTCTTGAAATTACTCAAAATCCTCACTTTTATGGTGTATATAAGCTCTACATGCTTATTTGAGCTTTCGAATATTTGGGAAATTTTGGTGAAGAAAAATGGGGGGTTTACCCCTTATATAGTTGATTAGAGTCGGTTGGCACCGACTGCAAATCTTTCCATGCGTTCGCGTAGAGTTGGCAGAGCTCTCGTGCGTTCGTGCCACCACTTGGCACGTTCGCGTAGGGTTAAACCCTGCACTGGCAAATTCGTCTTAAAATGCTCATAATTCTCTATTCCGATGTCGGATCAACACGCGATTTATTGCGTTGGAAACTAGACTTCCCGAACTTTAATTTAGGCTTTTATTTCACTCCAAAACTCCTCATATACTAAAAGATATCCTTTCCTCAAGTAGGGCCAAAATGCCCCTCATACTTTCTCTAAAATCCAATAAACTTAATTTCCTTAATTCACTTGCCCTCCAATCTTTCCGTAACTTGTTATGTAAACTTAAACCCTCGTAAACATAAGATAAGCGCATCTAATCTCATGTATCCTTGGAGGTAACTCCAATTTCCATACTTATAACAGCCAACACCTATGAATTTCCACATACAAAACTACGGGGTGTAACACTAGAGACTAGCTCTTCTTCACACATTGGAGGCTACACATGAGCCGCCTCGATCCTCTACCTGCTGGCATATTCCCTGTAGTTTTTCGTTGATTTCTGTTTGACCTTTTCAAGATAATAGCGGTCTGGCACTGTTTTGACATTGAAGCAAAATCTTTCCATGAAAGATTCTGCCATGTCTTCCCAGGTGTGTCAGTGACACATATCTTAAGTTGCGAACAATTCAGCGGCTTCTCTAGTCAGGCTACGACTAAATAGTCGCATGATCAGAGGCTCATTTTTCTTTACTCCAACCAATTGGTCACAGTAGGATCGAATGTGTGCCTTGGGATTCCCTGCTCCATTGAACATCTCAAATTTTGGGATTTTGAATCCTTTCGGTAGGTCCAAATCTAGATGCATGGATAGATCGTCATACCTTAAGCCTGTAACCGTTCTTGCGGTTGCTGGACTTCTCCAAGAATTCTCGGTGTTCCTCCATCTTTTCTCTATATCTCTTTCCCCGCTTATCTGTTGTTCGGCTCAGCCCTTTTCATTTCTTCATAATGGTCTAGTTTTTATGCCCCGCAGAGAATTCCCTGGGGATGTTGGGAAGAAGAACATGACACGGTGGGCGATATGGTTAATTGGGCGGGGGGGGGGGGTGGCGGTTTGCCCGCTTGGTAGAGCCGGAGCACGTAATCGCCTCTTCGGACAACAGATGAGAACTTGGTAAGAAGGAGGCCCAGTGAGGCGGTCCACCGGGACTTGGGTGTATTTCTGCCGAGGGAGGAGTGCGGTAAGAAGTTCCAACGGGGATCCGGAGTTGGTGGAGCTTAGTGGCGGGATACTGGCGTGCATATGGGGAAGTGATCGAGCATTGGCCAGCTCAGGGAAGGAAATGGAGGAGGAGGCCTTCTTTCTTCTGCCAAGGCATCCTTGTCCACACCCGTTGCCTCATTCCGGGCTACCTTTTCCTGTAGAGCCGTAAAGGCAGTTAGTAGTGTCGCAATTACATCTTCTTGGGATGATACCTCTTGCGGGTCTTAGGTATCTCCATCGCGGAGAGCGAGCTCAGTTCCATTCTCAGGAGTACCAGTCATCTTCTCTTTGTCTTTGTCTGCGAGGGATGCTAACGCGGCTCTGGATCTTGTAAATTATTCTAGCTTTCAGTGCTACACTAATCGGCCTCGCTCTATAAGACAAGAATAACTCGACAGTAGGCAATGTTAGTTACGTGACATAAAGGGAAAAGCAAGATATCACATATTAATATTTAAAGCGCACATAGCAAATAAGGTTATGTATTAAGCTTGAATATTTTTGATCCTCCGTCCCAAAGGCTCGGATGCGTACAGGCTTTTGAGGTTTGGGTGGATCTTAGTCCAATGGGCTTTATGGCTGGCTTACTCTAGCAAACCCTCTCTTGCTACAAAAGTTAGGCAAATGGGGGGAATTGCAATTTATATTATGTAGGGGTCGAGTTTTACGTAGACTGCCTACGTATCCCACCAAGGGAAATCAGGCCCTATCGTAGTTCATTTTACAAAACAAAGATATATATATATTCTAAATATCCTTTAAACTTAACCTAGCTAAAGACATCCCCAGACCAGCCCCGGCTAGGGTTTCTCACGTATCCCTCCATAGGGACGTCAGGTCGGCACGGTTCCTTACAATATTTATGGGGGAAAGGGGGTAACCTTTTATGTGCAAAAAATGGGGACACCTATTATCTACCCAAAAATACAGTCCCGTGAGTCGCTGTCCTTATGAACTCGCTCTCTCTCATTCTCCTTCCTCTTCAGTATTGGGGTGGTAAGATGACCAGAATCTCTCCCGTACTGATCTTGAGTTCAAGCTCGAGCTTGAATTCGTGGCACTCTTTTATATCGTGCCCCATAGCCCCTGTATGATACAGGCAAAACTTGTTCCTGTTGGGCCGTAATGGTGCAGGCTCGTGGGCGGGCTCCACGGGTCTAATCTTTCTCAGACTAGCAAGGGTTGAGAATATGCGGGCGTATGATTCCTCGAAGATCGTGAAATCATACTGCCAGATCTAAGTGCTAGCAGTGACTCCTTCTCCAGGGATGATAGGATCATGAACTAGTATGGTGTGGGCCCCCCATAAAGTCCTAATGATCCTATCATCCATTAGACTACAAATTCTTCTTCTTAACCCCAAGCACTCGCTTAGGGTATGACCAGCCTAATTGCGGTGCAACAGACACCTTTTGTATGCATACACCAACTTGGGGCGGCGACCTAGCCCTAATGGTGCAGGGCACTCTTGTGGCAACCAGCTTCTCATATACTTCCTTATAGGTGACGGGCCGTGGAGCCAATCTGAATGGGGAGGAGTGGGATTTAAAGGCTATTCCCTACCAACCAGGCTAAGAAGGGCCTACTCTTTCGAAATTCTCTAATGCCATGGTGGAGGTTATAGGTACCAACATAGGTGAAGGTTCATAGAAGTCAGATCCCTCATTGGTCAGGGTATAACAATCAGGCTCCTCATTGGCATTATTTTTCTCTTCACCAAACTCAAGAAACATTTCGAATGGTCCTTCTTCTCCCTCAGCTTCTACGTCAATAGGCTTCAAATCTTCTTCCTCCATATTCTGGGGGCCCTTCTTTTTTGGTTCCCCTCCCTCAAAGGGTTCAGAGGCTCCCTGTTGGGTCTCTGACTCCTCCTGGGGGTCCGACTCTGCCACCCAATGATCTGATCCAGCTCCTGGGCTTTCCTCCCTTCCTTTCGGAGTCCCTTCTCTAAGAGTCATGGGCCTTCTCCCTAGAGGTATATAATTCAATACTAATTCTGTTACCTCTTCTGGGACATTCCCGTAGTACTGTTCTTGGGGTATGCCCTCGGGTAGGTTTCCAACCATCTCCAGCAGTCGGTCCACTTCTTCGATTTTCCTCCCTATCTCTTGGAGGCGCTTCTCCATTTGTAGTACCCGTCTCTCAACATTTCTATTGTCTCTTCTAGAGTCCACGTCTCTTGTTCTCCTTGGTTTGCCATGGCGAGTCAACCTTTTAATGGAGATAAATTTGGATAAGTTTTGGTTTTTCTTTTGGTATGCAGTTTTAGTTCATCGGATCAAATATATTCAAGACTTAATACATGATAACACACATAGCAAGTAGGCATGTGAGGCACGTAGCAAGCATTCATATAATTTTGGCAGAAATTAATAGTACTCGCATTCCTAAACCTTTTTGAGTCAAGGCTCTCCTGAACGATTGAAGCATGCAAGTGCCATTTGTGAAAATGAACCATTGCCCTGAAAAATCATCACTAGTTAATAATAATAAAATATCTTTCCCGAAGGGATTACAAAGATGATGAAGCCGACAAGGGGCTCAATATAAAGCAAGAACGACAAGGTTCTCCTCTCTCCGGCGATGTCGAGGCCTGGCTTGTCTTGGCCTTTTTCACCCTCCGAAGGGTCGTCTGAATTTGAAGCTGTGCTTGGTACATTTCCATCCTGACTATTACCGGATCTGGTTCTTCTAGAATTTGGGCTAAGTGCTCATCTGTGCTTTGCAAGCAGTTTTTCAGGTGCTCTTCTTCTTGAGCATCGTGAGGAGGTACGAGCCTCAGGCTAGATGCCCAAGCCAGCTGTCCTTGTAGCTATTCATCGTACCCTGGGTCACACCTTGCTTCGAACCTGTCTGGAGCTAAAGTGTTTGGACCCCAACTTATGCGGCCATTCCACTCTCTGAGGATTACCTCGACGTTCTTAATCTTCTGCCCCGTATGCTCGATGATGAATTGCTTAGGATTTCCTACCTGAGGTATCACTTGCCTCCTACCAAATTGCCTCAGAACTGGGGATGGATAATAAGGGCGGATTTCTCGAACCCCGGCTAATGGCACAAAAGGATAATTTTTACCCCGAACCACCACATTTTCTGATATGAAGTCAGGAAACATCCACTAGGTTCTACATTCAGTCAATTCTTCAAAGAAGCCAGCCCATGCCCCTTTGGACATGTAACCTAGATTCGAGAAATAGTTTGTAAGACGGTCTACCCGGTTGTGGTTGCTTAGATATTAGACTTCCTTAGCCATGTTGATGTGTTTGATAATCCACCATTGTAACAACATGCTACATCCTTGGAAGTATCGAAAACCATTTCGGCATTTGTCCAATGCCCGAAAGATGTCTGCTAGGATGATGGGTGCTAAATCAAAGTACCTCGTTTCTTGGTCCTTGGATATACCATAGAAAATAGCATGGGCTAAGTAGATCACTCGGGTGTCTATGGCCATCGAGTCTCCCTGTGGAAACACCATAATGCCCAGCAAAGCTATGGCGAATGCCAAAGGTCTAATAGCTTCCCACTCCTCCCTACTCTTGAACTCCCTCTAGTACAGAGTATATCCCGTGGCATCTTCGAATCTCCGATACAAATCTCTAAAGGCCATAGTGGGCCCTCGTGCCCAGGGTGCTTCAGTTAGTGCTAGGAACTTCATGATTTGACCACCTGTGGGCCTTTGTGAAAATAACATGCGATGATCCGGTTTGTGTCGCCTCCTCAGACAGGTTCCATTAGTGTCTATGGCATCTCTAATTTCTTCTAAAGTTGGAGTCATCTCAATTTCACCGAAGCGGAATAACATTTCCTTATCGTCCCAATGTCCGGTTAATACCTCTATTAGTTCCGGACGACCTTTCATCGTCATGATAGCCGGTAAATGACCTAAAGTGCAACTAATTGTCTTCTATTGAGCATCCCCTAACCATGCCCACCAAACCCTTAACAAATTCGGAGCCTCGATGATTATGTCAAAACGGATGCGGCCTTCCATCTACAAAATAAAACACCGTTAGGAATCCCCCACCCCCACAGGGTCAATGGTTCACCACATAGGCACTAAACATGCTTCCACATAGCATATAAATGAGATGTGGTGTTCTTCGGGTCGTAGACCGTCCGAGCACAGGGTGGTCTTCCTTAATGAGCTTTAGGTAGGTCTGAGATACCCAAAGCTCATCTAGGTGTGAATGCTCTAGTTCAGTAGGGATTTGGCTTAGCTCTATCCTAGTTTTACTAGAGTGGTTTTTCACAAAAGACCCGGAACTCGAGCGGACAACTGGGGCTGAACCGTCAGGGCTGTTGGATGACCAAGAACCAAACCCGCCTCATAATGGTTCCAAAAGAAGTATTTAGTTTTTCAGTGAAGGTACGACCGCATGCTCCGCGAAGTCGCCTTTGGAAATAAATGTAAAACAAATGCCAGGAGTGACGAAGTTATGATATGCATGCAATGAGAGTTGAAAATTGCAGGAAAGTAAACACATAAACAGTTAAAGAAAATATACCCACATTATATTGGAACCCTTATGGTTTGAACCTTTATGTCCCCAATAGAGTCGCCATCTGTTACGGTTCACATTTTCGCGCTCGGAAAAGCTTCTTTGAACTCGTTGGTGCTTTTTCAGACTTTGTTTTAAAAGAATCGCCGCCTAATTTTTAGAAAATTAGGAAAACCAGTTTTGAAGGGTTTATTCATACGTAGTGAAAAATCATTCTTAATACCAAAGTTCTAGGTAAGGGTTCTGGTGATCCCCTAGGGAAGGTGTTAGGCACTCTAGTATTAAGGATCCATACTATACGGTTGACCTTCGAATTCTAATGTGTGAGTATTTGCATGAACTATTTATTTAGTGCTTATTTCCTGCAAAGAATTGTCATGTTGCATATCATTTTTTGAAAAGAGTTGAATAAATTCCCTTTATATATAGGGTATTTAGGTTCGGATTTATGATATCCGGGTATAATTAGTTCCTTTTATATATAAGGATAGTAGTTTTTCTATAGGAAAAGATAGAAAGTTCATTTATTTTTGTGATTTTGGGTGAACAAGTTTTATTCATGCTTTACTCACGCGTGGACCAGGTTAATCCGTTTAATACACTTTCAGAATATCCTTACTGAAATTTTTATAATTAGGCGTAAATTGGATTGTTTTGATTTTTCAAGAAAAGAACTCTTTATATGTTTTGCGCGGTTGGTTTTTAGGAGAAAATGAATTGCACTCATGGTCTAAAATCTTGCATATGTTCCCTTAAAACGTATTTGTATACATATATCTATTTCATAACAAAGTCCCAATTTTATTTAAGAAATAAGAGCTTTATTTCAAAATCAGTTTTGTTTTAGCAAAATGCTTTTCTTATTCGTTGAAATCATGGGCCTTAGCCCGGAGAAATATTGACCGTGATTTTATTATTTAGAAAAGGCCAAGTGGGTTTTAACCCAAAGAAGCAATTTTATTTGAGTTTGCTTGAGAAAAACCAAGCTATGTGGGCTCTAACCAAACACGCCCTATTTCTAACCATTTAAAACACAAGCCTTAGTTCATTTGACCATATATGTATGTAAAACCCAAACGGAATTTTTAGCCCAAAAAGAGACCTACATCATTTGTTTTCAAAATACCCCACCGAATGGGCTTTAGCCCAAAAACATTTCAATGTGCATTCGTTTTTCTTGAGAAAAAGACAAGTGGGCTATGGCCCAGAAATATCAAATTTTACCAACCCCAAAATCCCAGAAAGAAGACATGCTTTCAATAGTTTTAAGAAAGAAGCCTTTTTGCCTAATCTATTTATCCTCTAAATTTAATACAAGTTGTTTATACCATTTTTTGCATTTCCAAAATCTTTTCAGTTTATACTTTATTAAAACTAAAGCAGTTGCTTCACATTTTTTTTTTTTTAAGTCTTCAAAATCAGTATGCATTCTCAAAGTTTTGAAAAAAAGGTTTTCAGGTGCTAAAGTCAATCTAAACGGCATATGCACCGTTTGCCTAAGATGCCTAATTCATAATAAAGGTTCCAATAATATTTGTGGGTTTACAAATAACAAGCACAATACAAACGAACCAAAGATAGCAAAAATACGATGGAATAGAATAAAATAAAATGGGGTGTACCAAACCCCAACCATTTTTCAGCCATGGTACGGGCCTTTATATCGTTTTTACCCATAATTGGGCTTTCAATATATTAGCTTCCCTTTCTTCCTTTTGGACACAAAGACATTTGAAGGAAATTTTCCCTATTGGGCTTTTAGCCCAATAAGGTGGCTGGACCTCATCCTGAGTGGCTATGCAGTAGAGAGGGGAAAAAACAATAAACCCCGGTTAGTTTATATTTTCTATTCCTATCATACATATGATATGTGCACATAATATACATAGTATACTACTGTTTTATAAATCCCATTCTATACATGAATATACAACATATATAAACAGTATATCATATTTATTCAAGAGACTATGTGAGGCATATGTGTTTCCATGTCCTCAAACTCAACTTCCCAAACTAGGTGGTGGAAGGCCAAGTCATCACCCCCATTTTAATCCTGATGCCGCACAAGTTCCAAGAGGTTTCACGAACCTCTGGCATGGCTGGTCACTAGGGAACGGTTCAAACTATATCCCTTTTTTACCTAAACTACCTTTCAACCCACAAACCGTGAAGACACTAATTCACATACACCCACACATAGTTCAGAATAAATAAGATATGCCTAATATATATCTATATGGAACAACTATCAGCCAATAAGAACAGGTGAGACCAGTAGAGAAAACATGACTTGAGCATGAAAATGAAGGTCATCTATATGGGCACATCATAGCCTAAACTAAACTTAAACCAAACAAACCACAACAGGTCAGTCAAATGGAGTTCTGGACAACATGGAATTAGGCAGATGTGATAAAGTATGAGAACACAAAGGGAAAATCATTCTCTAAGCAGAGTGTCATCACAATAGGTTCAGTATACATAAAGTATACCTGTAACTATCTAAGCATAATTCTCAAATGGTTCTAGACATTTCATGGACAATTCAAATGAATACTTTTGTTATCTTCATGACATTATATTCCAAGCCTAAATGATTCTTCTTGTGATGGCAAAAATAAATAGGAAGATACAAATTATAACCTTAACAGCTATAGCATAACCAAATCCAAGCAGGCACAAATCAGGGTCCCTTATTGGTGTGATATCATGTTATTTTTTCACAAAATCCAATTCAAGACATAAGCAATAATGGAAACCAAGCTAGGATTTTCTATATAACTAACTACCCAGAACCCTTTAAGCTATTATATTCCCATATGGGGTATATGAATCTTGGACACAATCAGTTTCACCCCTATACATGACTTAAGCAAGTAGGAAGGTCAAAGTCTCAAAATGCACAGGGATCCCACATTCTTTTTATTCTAGGTGTCCTAACCTTTACTCTTGATTCTATCTTATTTGCAGGAAAGTTTAAATTAACTTAAGGGATGCACTTAATCTTAGCTATAACCTTATTCTTAATCTTCATCTTTTCTTCAAAATTTGAATAAGTGTCACATATTTCTAACTTTATATGTTGCCTTAATCTTCATCTTTTCTTCAAAATTTGAATAAGTATCACATATTTCTAACTTTATATGTTGCACAGGAGGAAAACACCTTCATTCAAACATGACTAGAGTAGGGCCAACTTTATCTGTTGTTGGGCTTCTATATTAATGGACTCATGCTTCAGTTTAAAGAAAGAAATGGAAAGAAAGCATGATTTATTGTTTAAAGAATCACAGAGAAGAAGGGTCAAATATACCCACATCAACCTACATACTGTCTTGACTAAACGCCGTATCATTGACCTTCTTACCTTTTAAAAAGGGCACTATTAGGACTTAAGATAAAAGGGAGGAACAAACCACTTTTCAAAACACAGGTTGAAATCACAATAATACACATAGAATCTACATATGATCCAAATCATAAGCCTAACTTAATTGGTTGCTAATGGTTCTGTCACATACTATCATGTCCTCTTCACAGAAGGGGAGGGATTCTTCTATTTCATTTACCCAAACAAGAAGTGTTCCTTTTAAGTAAAAAAAAAAAAAAAAAAAAAAAAAAAAAAAAAAAAAAAAAAAACTTTTCCCTTTCTAGTTTTATTACAATTTTCAACCAATCCAAACATTTCCTTAAGGAATATTATGTTACACCCCGTACTTGCGGAGAAACCCTTATCAGATTTGAGTGTAAGTATGCTAAACTATGTCTAAGTAAAACAACTTCGGAGCATAAGGGACGAAGCATTATTAAGTACATTTTATGAGTAAAGGATGCATATGCATATGAGGAATTCCGGAAGGTCCTATAAGGAATTGAGTGGAAGGAGTTGACTTAGTATGACTTTGGAAAAAGATGAGCGTTATTTTGAACAACAAAGTATGAGCCAATTTGGGGAAAGAATATCTTTTAGTATATGCGGAGTTTTGAAGTAAAGCAAAAGCCTAAAGTGAAGTTCATGAAGTCTAGTTTCCAACGCAATAAACCGCTTATCGAGAAGATGTCGAAGTAGAGAATCCAAACATTTCCGCGACACGGCATAAAGTTAAACCGACCCTAGAACATTATATAAAGGGGATTTACCCTTTATTTTCATTCAACCACATCCCTAAACCTTCCCTAACCCCCTAGAACATTCTTATAACTTCCTCCATAAAATTTTAGCCCAAATTATGTGAAACCCCAGGATTTAGGCTCGGGAAGTGTATAAGGTCTTGTAGTTCTTGTTCGAAACAACGAATCTCGATGAATCAAAAGAGGCTGCCGAAGATAAATAAGATTTCAAGATCTACCAAGCATGATTGAGGTAAGGATATTCTTTACTATGGATATTATGAATTGTATTATGGAAATTTAGTTAAATCTTCACAAAGTCTAGTGATTGGTTGAGAAATTGGGGGGACATCGTGTGGGATGTTTTATTGAGTATATTGATATTGATGATGATGTTGTTGATATTGGTGTTGCTATTGTTGTTGTTTTATTGGTATTGTGATTTCAGGCTAGGGATATAAATAGGGGAAATGCTGCCCGAATTCCGGCAAATTATAAGAGGATTTAATTTGAAGGCTTAAGACAAGCATATGACGATAAGCCTAAAAATAATATGAATTCTCTTGAATGTAGATTTACGAGCTTAGGAGGACAAGCTTTAAGTAGTTAAAGTTAAGGCTACCGAAAAGGTATGTTAAGGCTATCCCTCTCTTTCTTAAGGCATGATCCTATTGTTACAAACTTTTACAAATGATGTCCATAATTTTGATTACATTCTTGATGTTCTTAAGATGTTATTGATGTTGGTTTCACCTTATGATTATTATTCCTTCAAGGTGAGATATGCCAATGATGTTAGCTCCATAATGGAAATCGGAGGTTTACCGACTTTACGCCTTGTAGGACATGAATAGTGAGCTAGTAGAATAATCCTAATGACGTATTTAAGTCTAGAAGAGAGGTTTATGATGTATCTTACACTTATAAGTCTTATATCTATGTAGGCATTTTGATGACCATGAAGTCATGATGTTAATTGTATTTACCACCTCAAGGTGGGTAGATATTTACCACCGTGCTTCGGGCGATTGGGCGGTTATGTATTTACCACCATGCTACGTGTCTTTCCACCGAGGCTTTTCCCAAGTCACCATCGGGCGATAATAGGATGGGTAGGTACCACCGTGCTACGGTCGGTCGGGCAGTTACCACTGATCCGTTGGGCAGTTAGCACCAGGACGATAAGTAAGTTAGAGAAACAGTATTGTACATACATGTTGTAAAATTTATGAGAGTCTAGAGAGATATGCATACTAGATTCTCATGGTAAGTTAGAAGTGCCGAGTTGATTCTTATCCTTCTTCTTGCAGTATTGTACATACATGTAGTTATGTCTTGTCAGTAGGTATGTCGGCATCGTGGGCCTATTGTACATATATATATGCATGATATTATACTCATAGTTACCCTCCTTGGCCTTATTTTGCCATTCGAGACATAGAAGATGCAAGTTACAGCTATTTCTGCTAAAATTCCCAGTAAGGTGTTTAATCACGCCTTACCAAGGCATGTGACATATTAAGGTATGTATAAACAATTCCATCTTTTAAGACTCAACAACCTTAATAGAATGACAAGATGATCCCAAAGTGCAAAGGGTGAGAGGCTATACCCCATAGACTTGAGAGGGATGCCATGAAAACCTTTTATTTGGGAGAAAAGATATATTGCTTGACCCTTTCTCAATTCTCTCCTAAGGTGTCTTTAAAAGACCTTCCCCATCCAGCTAAGTGGTTTTCAACCTCAACCCATAAAATTATGACCTTTTATTACCCCCTTTCCTAATCACACACCAAATGAGACTGGGTAGTTTACAGATCAACAGACAAGTTGTCTTTCCCTTTTTAGTTCTCAAGTACTACTTTCTCCTATTCCATTCCTTCATACTCCCTTTTTTACTTAGATTATTATCATGAGGCTTTTTCTTTCTATCTATGCCTATCTTTAAGCCTAGGGAGTTTGCAAACAAAGGGATTATAATTACTAGATCAATTACTTATACACATAGGAGAACAAAGAAAATATTCATGTCACAAGGTCAAGCCTCAATTTCTAAATTGTTCAGGACTTGGGCAAATCAAAGTCAAGTTGCTTCTTTTCATTCTTCTTTCAATAATTAAACTCATAAAATTTGAACATTCATGATCCCTTACCAAGTTAAGACTCATACATGGATAAAGACAACACGGATACTTTTATAACATATCAGTCCATTACTTTTATAACAAATTACCTCATTTCTAAATGAAATCACTAAATGGGGCAGTGTCAACAAAAGAATTCACTCATAAGAAGACCGACCTTTTCCTTAGACATCACTTTCATTTTATTTTTTACCCTTTCAGTTTCAATATGACTAGGTGGAAAGGTTGATAGTTAGCCTATTAACCATTTAGCAACTAGATCAACTCTAGTTAACCTTAAATGAAGACTTGATCCTGTGGTCCCTATCATTTCTCTCATTTTTTACTTTTCCCTTTCCATTAAATTCTACACATTTAGGGAGGTAAACTATTACTAGGTGAAGGGCTTGTGGTATGGACTATCAGGACAAGTTGTGAACACTATGTGCATAACAACAAATTTCATTAAGACAAACCAGCCTTAAGCAGATCAAAAAAGGAAACAGGGTTCACATTTAGGGCCCATGATCATAATAGTTTCTAGGATTTTGCTATGAGTCATGGACAATTAACACAAACTTGTGACACATCATAAGTAGTTATACCTAATCTACATTGGGGTGATGACACAAACATAGACACAGTCATGAGAAAACTATCGAGTTGTAAGTTTAAGGCATGAACCTGATACACCTTTGTTCTAGCATTAGACAAACAAACAAACCATTAGATTATCTTGTCTTACTCTATTCTAAGTGTAAGATTATTTAAGAGGAAAGAAGCAATGAGACATCCCACTATTATATTCAGAGGTTCAGCACAACAGATTCATATTTTTTATCTAAATTTTCCTTTATTTGTTCATTTTCTAGATTTATTTGTTCATTTTCCAGAAGAAAGAGGAGCACATCATGAGCTATATCCAAAAACAACTTATCAAATTCAAACAGCCCTTTTATTAAGACTTTGACAACAGACCTCACTTCACAAATAGGGTAATTCATGACTGACTAGCAAAATAGGAATATTTAACTGTAATCACAAGCACACACTACCAACAAGTCAACCATGTTCAACTGTATTACACATGGACTGTCTCACCTCCCTTTTTTTTTTTCTTTTAAAGTTAAGCTGAACTTATTATATTTACTCTACTTAAGATCATGCTCAGTAAACTAACAACAATATTCAAGAAAAAGGCAAGGGAAAGGGGAAAAGGACCTTCAAAACACCTCACATACAACTCTTTATGGTGAACACAGAACCTCAAGACCACATGAACAAACAAGACCAAAGCAATTCAACAGTCTACTTCTTGAATGAACTTCACAATGACATTTTCCTCCATTCTTATCATATTTTTATCAAATGAATCACACATTAAGCACAGAACCAAACAAGGCATTTTTAGCACATGAACATATGAGCATAGCTAACTTACAAATATATTCAAACTAGGCAGGATATTAAGTACTAAATACAAAAATGAAACAAACTAAATCAAGGTTTGCCTTTTAAGTGCGCAGCCAAGAAAAGAATGGATTTGGGAGCCTCTGTGCTTCCAAATCTTAGCAACCCCAGCCACACACGAAGAAAGAAAAAGTAAGAACCAAATATTTTAACTAAAACCCCAAGTACTTAGTCTAGGTTTCAAAATTCTTTTTACTAGGAAGTTTTCTGAAAAAATCTGAGTTTTTCACTTCCTTTTTCCTAAAATTTTCTCTATATATATTTTTCTTGCTATTTTTCTCAAACTTTCAATTTTTTCCACCCTTCCAAAACTTGTTTTGTGCAAAGGCTGGGGTTCTATTTATAGAACCCCAAATTTTAGATGAAACCAACAACAGTCGATGTGGGAACAAAACATTTTTCCTTACAATCTAACCAAATAGCCAACAAATCAACGATCTAGATCAGAAACGAGCCAACATATGGTCAGATCTAACCCTCTTGGGTCGATTTGACCCAACGAACATGGACCAATAACAAAATACCAGTGAAAACAAACTCAAAAGCAAAAGATAAAGGCGATTTTGACTAAAAATTTGAAAATAACAGAGTAATTCAAAGATTTTTACCATATTTGGACAAGAGCGTTCATGGAACCAAGTGTATACAGCGATGTTTCATCAATAAAAATGTTGAGAACATATGCGTATGGCAGCACAGAGAGAGAGAGAGAGAGATGAGAGAGAGAGAGAAGCCATTTTGGGGGGTGGGATGAGAGGGGGGGGGGGGGTAGAACATAATTAAGAGGTTTGGGCCATCATGACTCGGTCAAATCTCAAATCTGACTTATAATTAAGGGGAACTATTGTATACACCAAGTGTATACATATATATTTCATGTATATGTGTATACTTTGGTGTATACATGGGGTATATCTAATGCCCCAAAACAAATAATTTAGAAATTAAAATTGGAGGAATTTTAATTACAGGCCGTAGTTATTTTAAGATAATTTGAAAAGTCGATCAAATTATAAAAAATGGCCTTAATTAAGTATCCTAGCATAATTATGGCTTTTTTTAATCAATTTCTTGTAAATTAAATTTATCGTTTTAAAACAAATCATATTAGGCTGATTTTGCAAAATAATTTTAATTTCCTTAAATTATGGGCTGACTAAATTAATTATAGCCAAGGCAAAGATATAAAAGCTCAATTTTGCAATCACTTAATTAATTTAAGTAATTAACCTAATTTAAAATTTTAAGGGCAATTATGCCTAATTTATAAATATCAAAAGTAAAAAAGGTTAGCTAGTTAATTACTTAAATCATGTGGGTTATTCAAATTTTCAAAGGTAAAAATAATAAGGAAAGGGTTATTTGCAAAATAATCTCAAATAATAAGGACCCTTCCTTAATTTCCTCTTCTTTTTTTTCTTTATAATTAAATTCAACTAAATCATAAAAATGCTCATTAATTTCTAAATAAAATTATGGTGCATGAACACCACTTCTTCTTCTTTTTTTTAATTAAAGGAAAAGGAATATTGATGCAGGATCATTTATAAAGAATCAGAAAAAAATAATGCTCAGCTCATTTATTTATTATCCGAGGATCCTGAGTGATTGAAATAAATTACGGGAGGTCAAAAATAGGTGTCAACACTAGTTTAGTTAAATAACTTAATTTTTGTATTTAAGTATGTTTGTTATATAGTTGTTTAAGCACGTTTAGTTATATACTGCATTAATCCAGTATATTCGTGTATGTTAGTTTGTTGTTCTTTTGGTTAGAATATGTTAATTAGTTGGATTGGTTTAATGAAGAAATTTACGTATCCGATAGTGTTGGTTGAAAACTGTGTAGTCTAGTTTGTTTTTGTTTTAGCCTAAGTTCAGCATGTTTACATGATTACCCTATTCAACTGAGCATGATTAGGGGTTAGTTGATCTAGTTTGGTTAGAGTTGCTTAAGAATTGACATATTTAGTCTTGTTTGCATGTTCATGAATCAGATTAGTTTTTTTTTTTTTTTTTTTGTAATCAAGCATGATTTATGTTGGTTTAATTTCTTTATATAGTAGAAATGACATGACTTAGACTCTCAGTTTCAAACCTTGTTATCAATATGTATTTAGTCATAATTGCATATTATCTGAAGCATATTCTGTAGTCTTGTCAATGTCTTTTGCTAATCTCTATCCTTGTGTCAAATGCTGGTCTTATCATATGATAAGAATGTGGAAACAACATTAAAAGGGCCTAGGGTAAGTGCTTGGTTTATTTGCTAGAGCACTTTTTTTCGTTTATCATGTCTGGTGTGTCAACTGTGGTCCTATGTTTAGATGCCTAGTAAAGAATCAATGTATTAAGGATCTTGTTTTAGCTTCATAGAATGGCCTGTGGGAATCATCACCTTGTTCTATGCATTAGTATAACCATGAACCCCTTTAATTTATGACAAAGATGATTAAACTCTGTATTTGATAGCATAAAGATTAGTATGATGGTTGTGATATGTTTGTAACTTATTGTTTAAGGTCATCCAGAACCCCCTTATTTGAGATATTCTATGATTGTTTCCCTTGTGATGATTTGTTTGAGCTTTAGCACTATTCATACAGATGTTACAAAGAAAGGATAATAAAAAATTGAATCTTTGGGGTGTTAAACCTAAAAATTGCTTCTTTAACAAATCAAAATGTCTTTTATTTGAGATCAAGACCTCTGCATGATCCTATCTTAAGATGTGAAGCATACATTTAACAAATCTTGTTAGATAGTCCGTACTCGAGTCCCAGCAATGTATGCAGAGGGGTTCAAAGGACTTTTAAAATGTAATTTGTGACATCTGTGAACTTGCATGATAACCTATGAAGTATGTGATGCTTGTGTGGGGTCTTACATTGAAAAAATAAGCATGTTAACTGTATTTCCTATCAAATTTGAACCTACTGGTACAATTAAAGATATTGTTAGATTTGAACCATGCAACATGATCCTTTGGTTGACTTATGTGAAAGAAATCCTGGATATAAATGAATAGAAATCTGGCTTAGGATGTTTGATTATGAATCACGAGCATCTTTAAGACTTGTTTATATATACTGTGATGTGTGTTCACGTATTACATGAAATAGTTATATTTTTGCTTACGATGGACCTATGTACATTATCTGTATTCTGAAGCCTGTTTGGTACATTGTTCCTTTTCCTGAACCTGTTGTCATCTGTATGTGCCTAAAATAAGAAACTGTTGAACTTCAATATGGTATAGGTATGCTATTTTGATGAGAGGTGTCACTTGATATGGGAATGAAAGTGAGTGTGACTTACCCAGGACTTAGTAAAAGAAAAGACTTGGAGTTTACTAGCTAACTCTGTTGCCTAACCCTCATATTCGTAGTTTGTCAGGTTCCTATGACAAATATTCACATCTCGTAGGATCCTCTAAATAACTTAAAAAGATTAGGTCTAAGTTTGAATCCAAACAAGTGCAAACCAATATAGGGTATTGTCCTTTTACAGGGCCCCTAGACATATTAAGAAAGCCATTTGTATACTACGTTGTTTGAGTCAATACTATGTTCCAAGACGTTTATGCCTATGTTCTTTGTAAATGAAACACAGTATGTTCTATGTCCTCTGGAAACTTAATCAATACATACTGCCCTTTCTTTTTATGCTGCTTGATTCTATTTGATTTAAATTGATTGACCCATCATGTTTTTCTCTGGATATGTGCTCTTTGGTTGAGTATTTTTGTGTGGCACAATTGACATATACAAAGGGCATACAATCTAATTTACACCTTAGTGTATATCAGAGTGATATATCTGGTCTGTGCGTGGTATATCACATTTTGTTCTCCTAGATTGGTGTCTAAATGTTGATTTAGTTTTGGGCTTGCCTTCATTATTGGGCCTCTCTTTTATGTGTTAAAGACTAGACTCTTGCATGGCCTTTGATTTTTTTTATTTATTGGAACAAAAGCCTTGCATTTTTTCACTTGATAAAATTACTTGGGCCTTCGTCTGTCTTGTCTTGTTTTTGAATTTGATTTGATTTCTTGCATCTATTCTACGTGTTGCTTTAGTTGGCTTTATTTTGAGCTCATTCTAATTAGTTAATTATATAGTTTTATATTGTTAAGTACTCGGATTAGTTAACTAATCCTATCCTTTATTGTGTTTATATGTGAACTCCGATCTAAGACCCCGCCTTACTCTCCTGCATTAAACCTTTGGCCCAACACCACTTCCTCATCGAGTCCGATACCAAAATAAAAGGGAAGCTAATATTTACAATGAAGGTCGAACCATGGGTAAAAATGATGAAGGCCTAGCTATGAGTGAAAATAGCAAACTGGTAGGCTTAGGTAGGCCCACCAGCCTAAACCTTTTCCCTCTACATCCATTTTTTTTAGGTAAAAATTGTACTGGTAAAAATACTTGATAATTATTGAAATCCATGTGAATGTTATAATTTAGGAGATAATTAGACAACTTAGGAAAGTCGCCAAAAAATGGATGTCCAAACTCGGCTAAACCATTTCTAAGCTTAATCACAGTTTTCAAAAGCTCAACTTGCTTCAACTGATCGCGTTAAGATATGAGAATAGCAAAAATGGATTTCGATTAAGTTAAATGAGTTTTCAAGTTTAAATGAAAAAGAGTACTTTTATCTTTTTCAAAAAATGCTAAGTGATGGACTCAATTGTTAAATTGCTTGACTGACATGGGCTTCATAATGCTGTTATGAAAACAGACTAAAAAAATGATAAGTCTTTGCAAAACTGGGCTAAGTAAGGTTGACTTGGAACATTTGGGCTTTAAAGAACAAATGATTGGGTTGAATGTGGACTTGGACTATTGGAAATCTGGACTTGGATATATTTTCTGGAAAAAGAAACTTTTGGAAGCCCAATCACCAATATGGAAAAAAAATAAAAGGTTATTCCTTTGGACTGAAATCCTGAGGCTATATTGACTCTGGACCGAGAAGTGGATGGACTCTACGGTCTTCAATGATACAAAAAATTTGACTGAAATAAATAACACTTGTGTTTCCCTTATATATATAAGTATGAAAAATCAGAGGTATACTCCATATTTCATAATAAAACCCGTAAGTACTAAACCCATTTTATTAGGACTAGAATAGTAACTCTACTGCTGTGAGAAATTCAAAATGTCTAGTACGGCGATAAAGTGAGTTGAACCTTACGAGATTTTCTAAACAAAAAACCCCTTTTTAAAGGGGTTTTTTGCCAAAATTTCTTAAAATTATGATATGAAAAGAATGATATTTTGCTCAAAATTTAAAAATAAGTCTTAAGCAAATAATTACAAAATCACACATCAATGAGTCAACCGTATTCTACGAATCTTTAATACTTGTGGTGCGTAAAACCTTTCTTAGAGGGATCACCAAAACCCTTATCTCGAACTTTAAAAAAGATTGCCTTGCTTGAAAATCTTTTGTCTGGTTTTCCTAGTTTTCCTTTAATAAATTAGGTGGCGGCTCTAAAATACTAAAATCCAATTAGAGCACCAAAGAACCTTGTAGTAGCTTTTATGCTTTAACCCGTGTAAAAGTAACCATAAGGGGTCGTTTGGTATGATGGATATACAAAAATAGTCTTGGGATAAAAATTTTGTACATCTTATCCCACGTTTGGTTGGGATAAAACTACGAGATATCCCGGTATTAGAGTGTTATTTTATCCCACATAAATTTGGAATAACAACTTTAAGTTAACTAATCCGTGATAACTTGTTCTCCAACCAAACGAGCCCTAAGAGTTTCAATATAATGCGATTTTAACTATATTTATTTGCTTATGTGTTTAAATCCCGCAATTATAACTGTCATTCATCTCATATCATAAACTCCGCCACTCCTGGCAAAAAGCATGGTTTCAAATAGGACACGCGGAATTGCGGTCTAGCCTTCACTAAAAAACATGAAGCACCTTTTCTTTGGAGCATATTGAACGTTAAGTTGGTGTGCGATCACCCAACGGCCGACAAGGGTTCACCACAGAGTAGGTCGACTTCGGTCCAAGGTCAATTCGAAATCCAATCTTGCCTATGCTCAGGTTAGAGCCGAGCCAAATTCAAATATAAGTAGACCGAATTGGTCATTGTAGTGTGAAAGTTCACTCGCCGTACGGGCCTACCCCTACTCTTTCTTTATCGGGTGTTTGGATATTTTAGACGTATCCAAAACCGATGGGGAGACTACCCCGTGTCAAGTACGGTCTATGATCCGAAAACAACCGCATCTCATCTTATGCTATTTGGAAATACGTAATGCGCACATGAATGGAACCATTGTATAGTTAGGGTGGGGGGGGGGGGGGTAACTTTAACTTCTATTTTGTAGATGTCAATCAACTTGAATTTTTGACATAGTTTTGACCACCCCTCGTTTTTGG
>NC_081351.1:5555570-5626843 GCF_029784015.1 Lycium ferocissimum
TCTAAGGTAATTTTATGGTATTTTCATGTCATTTAAGGTATTGAAAAGTTGAAACACTTGGATTGTAGAAGAATATAGAAAATTGGTCATAAATGTGGGAATAGTGTCATTTTTTAGAAGTAGTTTGGATTGAGCCATGATTATTGATATGTTGTGATTGTAAGTATGTTATGAATGACATTTAGAACATGGGATAAGCATTATATGTGAGAGAACGTTATAGTGAACTATGACCATGGTTATGGAGAATTGAAATGAAATTGTGAAATGTGGATAATGTAAATGAATGATGATTGTTGCTTACGATATTGTGAATGTTGTTATGGATGTTTGAGAGTTGATATGGAATACGGGGAAAGATATATAAACAAAGTAAATGCTTTGCTCAATTTTCTCTAGCTTTAGTAAGCACGTTCTTATAATCGTTTAGCTAATGTTAATATGAATTCTCTTGAAGGTATAAACGTGGGCATTGAGGGAGAACGAGCAAGCGATAGAATAGTTAAATGAAAAAGGTATGTGAGGCTAGTCCTTTCTTTCTAAGGCATGAATCCTATGGCATGATTTTTCCTCCTTCTTCAAGAATTTCCTACATTCCGGAAAACTAAGAGTCTATGTTTATGAATAGCCATATGAGATAAAGATAAGAGATACATTATGAGCATGATAATGATGATGATGAGCCTAAGTCTAAAGATTCTAGAGTTCATGATATGATGTTCCTACAAAGCTAATGATGTTAACTATATTCCACTGATGTTGTTTATTGTATACACTCACCTTATATGCAAATTCCTTCAAGGTGAGGTAGAATGCTTATAAATGCTCCATAATGAAGTCGGGGGTCTACGACCTTATGTCACCCCGATAAAGTATAGTTGTCTTTGAGTTTCTATGCATGCATTATGATGAGTATATGATGATGATGTTACACCGCATCTATATGGCCGGGCAAACACCGCTAAGGCGGGCAGCGTACACACCATGTCTAGATGGCATGGGCAGACACCACTAGTGGGCGGCATGAGATGGTACCCCGGACGCGGGAGGCACCGGACGCGGAGTAATGATTATCACACCGTACCTATATGGTCGGGCGGCTTATACATATATGCATACATGATATGATGATGATTATGAGTAAACCAAAGATGCATTATTTCTTTTATAATTGCCCGATCGATTCGATTGCTCCTCATTTGACGCTTATTTCATTGACATATTATTATTGTTTATGCCTTACATACTCGGTACAATGTTCGTCGATGTCCATTTTCTTTGACGTATCGTGTTCATGCCCACAGGTAGACAGGGAGGTGATCCGAATTCGTAGGAGCTTTTAGTTGACTGAGAGCAATCCATTGTTTCGGAGGTGCCATTGATTGATTCTTTTGGTATATATATGTTTTGGGCATGATGGGGTCCTGTCCCGTCCATATGTCTAGTACTCTAGTAGAGGCTCGTAGATACGTATGTGTGGGTAGTATGGTCTCACAGTTTCTCCTTGTATGTATATATATTATTTTGATTTTGATAGCCGCAGGGCTTATGTATATAAAGCAAATATGTTTCAAGTGGAAAATGGTTTTACTATGATTTGAGTATAAGATTAACGAATGAATGCTTGATGTGTATGATGAGTAATAGAATGAGTGGTGCTCGGTGGTTAGCCTCGGGTACCCGTCATGGCCCGTAGTCGGGTCGTGACACAAATCAGCCATAGTCTGGCGCTCGCAAACTATAACTGCACAATTTCTATACACCCATCTAGCTATCACTGGATCTCTAACGATGTAAATACTTCAAAAGGTTTGATTGGCTCAAGTTTCACCCTAATACGATCGGCAACATAAGGAGTAACATATGACAATGTAGAATCAAGATCAATCAATGCATACACATCATGAGAAGATACCGATAATATACTTGTGACAACATCGGGGGATGACTCGAGATCCTGTCGCCCAGCCAGAGCATAAATATGGTGTTGAGGACCACTAGAACTAGACGCTCCTCCTCGATCCCTACCACGGCCTGCTGGTGTTTGTGACCCTTGCCCCGGAGGGCGTACGGATGATGAAAAACCAGTTGTCGATCCTGTGGGCTGGACCCTACCTCTACCACCTATCGATGGACAGTCACGCTTGATATGGCTTGATCGACCACACTCATAATAAATATTTAAACCCAATAGGCACGGCCCCCAATGCAACTTACCACACTGCGTACATTATGGTATAGGTGGTCTCATCTGACTGGAACCACTCCTAATCTGAGAACTAAGAACTCTGGAACTCTGAGCTGGCCCAGAATCAGTGGGTCTATCAAACCTGGGTTCAGGAAACTGTGGAGGCGCACTAGCTACTGAATGAGTTGAATGTTTAGAGAACTGCTGCCTTGGGCCACCTCTGAACTCATTATCAAACCCTGAAAGCCTAACCCTCTTGCTCTGACTCCTATCACCATAGCCCGCACCCTATCGCTGAGCCTGAGCGGCTACTAACTGGGTTAACAAAAGGATGGCCTCTCTCATTTCCTGGCCTGAGGCATCTGGTGGAGGAACTGGGGGTGTTAGAGCTAGAGCTGAGGCTCTTTCATACTCCTCTAAAATGGGTTGAGTATGAGAGGTCCGAGATGGAACCTCATTCTGGGACTCACCCTCCTCTATATCTACCGGCAACTCCCGCTCAGTCCTTCTTCCGGCCACTGTCTTGCCCTTCTGGGCCGCTATTGGTTTTCTTTTAACAGGCATCATTGAAAACATGACACATAATTAGGAAAAGAGAATTCTTATATCATGGCTCTATCGCACGATCTATGATGAGGAAAAAAGGTCAATCATTCCTAAATGCCCTGCAGCCTCCTGTTTATAAGTGTGGCGCGCTTCACACCCATAACTAAGACTCTACTGGACACGACTCGTAGACACACCTTAGGACGAAATGCTCTGATACCACTTTTGTCACGAACCAACCGGAGGGCCATGATGGGTACCCGGAGCTAACCTACCGAGCACCACCTAACATGCTTCTTATAATCGTATCTCAGTGGACCACACGGCTAACTCACAGTTATCATACTCTGTACGGGCATGAATTCTCAAATAATAACTCATCTATATATATATATATATATATATATATATATATATATATATATATATATATATATAAACAAGCCAATAAGGCTGCAAAAATGATATATAAAGATATGCACCGGAAGGGTTACGAGACTTCTAACAATACACATCTGTCTACCAGCCTCTAAATAGAGTACAAGAGATCATAAGGACGGGACAGGGCCCTGCCATGCCCAAATATGTACACAAAAGGGTAATACCAATAGACTGCAACTCCGAAGTAAGAATCCACTGATGAAGCTCCTAAGGATCTGATCCGTCTCCCTGCCTACCTGCAGGCATGAACGCAGCATCCACAAGAAAAGGACATCAGTACGAATAATGTAATGAGTATATAAGGCATGAATAACAACATAATAAAGATATAAGGGGCATGAGATAAAAGAGACAATATGTACATCTGATTGCCTCTTAAGGCGGATATCAAGCATGCTTAGCTTTTTCTTTCAAAACATCTTATACATACATACATTTTTATAGTATATTGCCCGGCCATATAGGCGCGGTGTTATTATCATATTATCATCATTATATGGCGTGGTGTTATTATATATATATATTGTTGTGAAACATATCCATATATCCCGCGTCAGGGATTATTATAAGTATTATATGTAACATCTATATGTGCGGACCGATCCATACACCATGTTATAAACATCATTATATATATATACATATATATATATATACATACGTACACATATATATATACATATATATGAAACGTGCATATATGTACACACATATATATATACCACACACCGGATATATACATATATGTACACACATATATATATACATACATATATGTACACACATATATATATACATACATATATGTACATATATATATACATATACCATATACATATAGATATACACCATATAGCGCGGCATATATATATACATATACATATACATATGTATACATATACATATATATATATAGATATATATATATATATATATATATATATATATATATATATATACGATGTATATAAACATATATATATATATACATATATATATATATACATAAAATATATATATATATATATATATATATATATATATATATATATATATATATATATATATATATATATATATATATATATATATATATATATATATATATCAAACACTACTACTCTATCGGAGTGACGTAAGTGGTAAACCTCCATTTTCTATATGGAATCATCGTCATCGCTATATCTCACCTTGGAAGAACAACTATTATAAGATGAGATCAACAACAATGAATACAATCGATAATCATGTGACAATCTCAATAGTATCATTTGTAGGTTCACAACTAAGGAATCATGCCTTTAGAAAGAAAGGGTTAGCCTTACATACTTTTACGTCTCCTTAATTACTTAACGTTCTCCTCCCAAGCTCACAAATCTACATTCAAAAGAATTCATACTAAAGTTAAGTCTTGGAAACACTCTTAAGTTCAAACTAGCATAATTAACGAGCTAACGAAATTTGGGCAGCACTTCCCCTATTTTATCAACTTCCACCATATTACAAAACAACTCCCAAACAATAATAACAACATCCACAATATAATAATCAAGAATTTATATTCAATTTAGTCTCAAATTTGTCCCAAAACCCCTTTCAAGTTCATCTCATAGTCATCTTCTTCACTTCAACACTTTATAACTTCTCTTCTATGATTCTTTCCTCTCTAAGACTTGATAAACCTTTAAACCAACCCAATCATACTAATAAAATGTAGAACATACCTTATAGTAGAGGAACTTCACCTCACTCAACTCCCTCCAAGATCAAGTTCAACACAACTTTGAAAGAAAGCAAGAACCATCACCTTCTATGGATTTATCTTGAGATGTTGATGTTTGATCTTCTCTCTAGATTATATCGAAAGGTTTGGAAGGTTATGGAACCTTCAATAACTTTTAAGAACTCTTTATAGGGGTGGGGAAATAAGTGTGGGGAGTTGGAATGAAACTGAGGTCTTTGGGGATTTAAAAAAGTGGCAAAAATAGCACCCCACTCAATTTTGCGGTGAGTATGCGGCCTAGCATATTGAGTATGTGGCCGCATACTCCCTCCACCACTTGGGGGTGATGTTTTCCAGTAAGTTCACCAAAAATGGGGAGTTGGCGGGCAGTATGCGGCCCACCATACTCAGTATGCGACCGCATACTGCCCCAACTTCTCCGGTTTCGCGAAATCGCGTTCTTTTCGATTCATTTGAACTCCAATCCTTATGGAACCTTCTTGGAACTTGTATAAAACTTCATTAACCATATAAGGGAACCTATAGCCTCCCCTCAAGGTAATTATAATCAATTCATAACTCAAATGCTACGAAATCTTCTCAAAACATGACTCAAACTCCAATTTCTCCAACAAACTTACTTCCACCGCTTCATATAACTCCGAAACCTTAAGGTATACACTTAAAGTTATAAAATACCCTTCCTAACCCTATTTGGGATTCATGTCAATTTTAGTCTTACTTTAGTTCACCCATAATGCAAACGTCACGAAATTTCCAAGGTGTAACAGGTTTCTTTAATCATATTTATTACAATCACAACAATTTAGTTAGTAAACAAACAATCTTTTACAAACTTAACAGAATATGAAACTACACCGCAAGAAAGTACATAACTACTTTAGTAACCTTTTCACACCCTATTCCATGTGGGATTCGAAGCCAACGTAGTTGGGTTACTATATTTAACATCATCCGCTTTACGCCATTTGATAGGTGTAATTTAAGCATATCAATTTTTGACACCGTTGCCGGGGAATACGATTTTGAAATTACTAAATAGCTTGTGCTTTACTTAAAGTCTTTTTCTATTCCATCACACCTGGTTTGCTATTTTCTATGAACCAGGTGATTATGAATGACAGAGGAGGACCTAGAGCAATCGGTAATAGCAATGTGCAAGCAGCAGACCCACCAATGGAGCTTGAGAATGTCTTTGCGGATATGTTAGACGATGTGGAATATGCATCTGCTATTGTTCCACCTAGGTTGAATGTCACAAATTGCAATATTGATTCCACTATCTACCAACTGGTCAAACCTAAGGGATAGTTTCGAAACTCTACCGATGATGACCCTCATCAACACTTGAAGAATTTCGTAGGTGTTTGTGCAAAAAAAATGCAGAATGTTGTTCATGATGATGCTATTCGGCTAAGAGTTATCAAATATTCTTTAGCCGGCAAAGCAAGAGTTTGGTTTGAGAAGCTACCCCACAACAAAGATTCACACGTGGGGAAAGCGGGTTGCTATTTTTCTCAAGAAGTGGTTTCCGCTGAGCAAGAAAGCTGAAATTCGTGATAAGATCTATAAATTCAAACAGCTTCCGGGGGAGTAATTATATGAAGCTTGTGAGAGATTCAAGGAGTATTTTCAAAAGTCCCCAAATCATGATTTTCCAGAGCTTATATTGATGGAGAAGTTCTATAGAGGGTTGGATCCATTGACACAAGCAGTGGTGAATAATGCAGCTGGTGGGTGTTTCATGGACAAGACATATGCCCGAATCACTCAGTTTCTTAATAAGCTTACTACTCACTATCAAGCATGGCATTCGGGTGGTACTGATAGTGTAGCCTATGGAGCTCCAATGATCCATAGTATGGTGAAAGAAAATCAAGAGGCTCAACAAACTCTAGCTCAACTTGCAACCAATATTTCTTTGCTGACAAAGAGATTTGATGATAGAGAGGTGAAGAAAGTGAATGTGTCGAAGAGGTGTAGGGAATGCCCAAGGGGATATACCAAGTTCAAGAGGGTCCATATAAAGAGGGACCTCCTATACAGTATGAAGATGCTAATTATATGGATAACTCTCAAGGGGATTACCAAAGGCAGAACTACCGAAGAGGTTATCAGAATCAGAATCAGAATCAATGGAGATCTCAACAGGGACAAGGTAATAACAACAACAACTATAGTGGCTGGAACCAAAGGAACTACAACAACAATAATAATTTTGGAAATAGGAGTTCCAATCCCTATATTCCATCAAAGGGTCAATCAAATGAGCAAGGAAGTTCTAGGTTAGAGAGCATGCTTGAAAAGGTACTAGCCAACCAAGAGAAATCTGATAAAACTTTGAAGGGGCTAATTGAAATCGTGGGATCCCACACGACTTCCATTCAGAAGCTCGAGTCGCAGATGCAAGACATTTCTAGAGAACAACACCCTCCACAAAAGAGAGGACTTCTTAGTGACATTATTCCAAATTTGAAGAGTGGTGGAGGTAATTCTTTTGATAGGTGTGTTGCTATTAGCACTCGAAGTAGGAAACTACTTCAAAGTGCAAAAAACAAGGTGATTGATATCGAGCCAGTTATAAAGAAGAAGAGGCACAATCTAATGTGCCAACTATTGTTGAAGAGGTCCAGACAGAAGTTCCTAATGTGAAGAAGGTTGATGATGTTCCAGAAAGTTTGAAAAATCATGAAGGTAGTAGTGACACCAGCAAAGCAACGGTTAAGGGGGCTCTTCGCCCTTTAACCCAATTATATAAATCTACACCTCCCTTTTGTCAGATTTTGGTGAGGAAGACAAAATATGGTAAGTGCCCGTGGTTCTATGATCTGTTGAAGCAGTTATCGTTGAACATTCCATTTATGGATGCTTTCCAGGAGATTCACAAAATATCCGAAAGATCTGTTAACGAAGAAGAGGCCAGTAAAGTATGACACTGTGAGCATGACTCATCATGTAAGTTCTATTATCTCCACTACCAAAGTTTAGAAGAAAGAAGATCCAGGGGCCTTTACTATTCCATGCACTATGGCCTATCATGATTTTGCAAGGGCTCTCTGTGATAATGGGAATGGTATCAACTTGATGTTGCTTGTTATCTACAAGCAATCAAGATTGGCTCTGCCTAGGCCTACCAGCATGCGTCTGCAGATGGTTGACAGATCAATCCTAAACCCAGTTGGGGCGGTGGATGATGTTCTTGTGCGAGTTGGTGATTTCCTCCTTCCTGCTGATTTCGTGATTCTAGATTGAGCTGTTGACAAAGATATTCCAATTATTCTGGGGAGACATGTTCTTGCCACGGGAAGAGCTCTTATGGACTCTAAGAAGAACGGAATCAAATTTCGAGTCAAAGATGAGGAAGTAACTTTCCAGGCTAGTAAGGGCATGAAGTTACCAAGTGCTTACAAAAGTATTTCGGTGTTAGAGACCGTTGATGTGATTGATGAAGCAGTCAAGTTTAAAATGGAAGAGGAATGTTTGGGTGAAGCTCTAGCAACCATACTGGTGAACTTTAATGCTGATGATATGGAAGGTTACGTGGAGATCGTTAATTCTCTTGTAGGGTTAGGTTCTTACTCTTGCCAACTAAAGAAGTTGTCTCTTAATCTTGAGAAGAGGACTACTTCTCGAGCGAAGCCATCTATTGTTAAGCCACCTAAGCTTGAGCTTAAGTAGCTTCCTTCACATATGAGGTAAGTGTTTCTTGGTCTGAATAATATTTTTCCAAAGGATTATGTTTGCATTGTTGGATGACGAGCAAACGAAGAGGTTGCTGAAAATTTTGCGAGAGTATAGACATGCGATTGGGTGGACCATTGCCGATATTCGGGTTATTCCTTCTAGTATTTGTGTGCATAAAATTCACCTCGAGGAGGATAGCACACTGAGTGTTAAACATCAGAGGAGATTGAATCCACCCATACAAGAGGTGGTCAAGAAAGAGATTATTAAGTAATTAGATGCTGGAGTTGTTTATCCTATTGCAAATAATAAATGGGTGAGCCCGGTACAATGTGTTCTGAAGAAAGGAGGCATCACAATGGTGCCTAATACTAAGAACAGGTTGATTCCAACTATAATTGTTACGGGTGGTGTGTCTATATGGATTATCGAAAGCTAAATTCTGTAACTTGCAAGGACCATTTCCTCATGCCTTTTATTGATCAGATGCTTGATCAGTTGGCAGGAAGGTCATACTATTTCTTCTTAGATGAGTATTCTATCTATAACCAGATAAATATTGCTCTATAAGACTAGGAGAAGACTAATTTCACTTGTATTTGCTTTTAACAGGATATCATTGGCCTTTGTAATGCACTACGTTTTAGCGGTGTATGATTTATATCTTCTCGGATATGGTTGAGGACTTCGTTGAGG
This sequence comes from Lycium ferocissimum, assembly GCF_029784015.1. Lineage (NCBI taxonomy): Eukaryota > Viridiplantae > Streptophyta > Magnoliopsida > Solanales > Solanaceae > Lycium > Lycium ferocissimum. Next base: position 5,564,870 of record NC_081351.1, read on the forward strand.
TCTTCATGGATGACTTTTCTGTTGTGAGTGATTCGTTTAATGAATGTCTTCACCACTTAGGTCGAGTTTTGAAGAGATGTGAAGAGACGAATCTTGTTCTTAAGGAGAAGTGCCATTTTATGGTAAAGGAAGGGATCGTCCTTAGCTACAAAATCTCTGTAAAGGGGATTGAGGTTTCTCAGGCCAAATAGATGTCATTGCCAAGCTTCCTCAACCCATCTCAGTGAAAGGAGTCCAAAGTTTCTTAGGGCACGCCGGGTTTTATCGGCGCTTTACTAAAGATTTTTCTAAGATAGCAAACGCCATGTTCAAGATTCTTAAGAAAGAGGCTAAGTTCGAATTTGATGAGAAGAGCTGCAAGGCGTTTGATGAGTTGAAAAAGCGACTTACTTCTACTCTTATTATTATTATTTCTCTTGATTAGGATCTACCATTCGAGTTGTATGTGATGCGAGCGGTTTTGCTATCGGTGTTATGCTTGGTCAAGGGCATAATAAGATCATGCACCTGATTTACTATGCCAGCAAAACGCTCAATGGGGCGCAGATGAACTATACTATTACTGAGCAAGAGCTGCTTGCTATAGTCTGTGCGTTTGAAAAGTTCAGGGCCTATCTGTTGGGGTCCAAGGTGGTTGTATACACTGATCATGCAGCATTGAGGTATCTAATGGCGAAGAAGGATGCAAAGCCACGGTTTATTAGATGGGTCCTCTTGCTGCAAGAATTTGACTTCGAGGTGAAAGAGTAGTAAGGGGTCTGAAAATCAGGTTGCAGATCATCTCTCACAGCTTGAAAAAGTTAGGAGACGGTTAGAGGAGCTTGATATAGACGATGCATTCCCAGATGAGAGGGTTCTATTGGTGTTATTTGATGTGGCACCATGGTATGCAGATATCGCCAACTTTTTAGTGACTAGTCTTATTCCCGATGAAATCAAGACATATCAGAAAAAGAAGTTTTTGAGGGACTCTCGTCAATACTATTAGGATGATCCTTACTTGTTCTGAACATACGCTGACAATATCATTCGGCATTGTGTCCTCGAGTCGAGGTGATGGAGATCTTGAAAGCTTGCCATGATTCCCCTGCAGGAGGTCACCAAAGTGGAACCCGGACAATAGCGAAGGTACTTGAATGTGGGTATTATTGGCCCACTCTATTCCATGATGCAAACTTGTTGGTAAGATCATGTGATCAATGCCAACGACAAGGGAGCATTGGTAGGAGGCAGGAGATGCCTATGAATTTTGTGATGGAGGTAGAACTTTTTGACGTATGGGGATTGATTTCATGGGCCCCTTTGTGAGCTCATGTGGCATGAAATACAACTTTGTTGCTGTGGATTACCTCTCCAAATGGGTAGAAACGGTGACTTTACCAAATAACGAAGCAAAGAGTGCACAAGCTTCCTGAAGAAACATATTTTCACCCGTTTTGGCACTCCTCGGGCGATCATTAGTGATGGCAGTTCACACTTTTGCAATAAGGCTTTTGCGGGTTTGTTTGAAAAATATGGTGTCATGCATAGAGTGGCTACCCCGTATCACCCGCAGACAAGTGGCCAGGTTAAAGTCTCCAACCTGGAGATAAAGAGCATTCTAGCTAAAACTGTCAATGTAAATCTAACCGACTGGTCTAGCAAGCTGGATGACACTTTTGGGCTTATAGAACGACGTTTAAAACGCCATTGGGACTTTGGGACTTCACCTTACAGGTTAGTTTTCAGTAAGGCATACCACTTGCCAATTGAGCTTGAACATAAGGCCATGCGGGCGCTGAAAAAGTTGAATCTGAATTAGGATGAGGCAACCAAGCTTCGGTTGTTTCAACTCAACGAGATGGATGAGTTCCGCTATCAAGCCTATGAGAGTGCGGCTTTGTACAATGAGAGAATGAAACACTACCATGACAAGAAAATCCTTAAGCAGGACTTTCAACCCTATGATAATGTACTGTTGTTCAACTCAAGATTGAAGCTCTTTCCGGGCAAATTAAAATCTAAATGGTCGGGACCATTCCGATTGGTAAGTGTTTCACCCAATGGTGAAATGGAATTGAAAACTGAAGATGGGACTAGAATGTTCAAGTAAATGGCCAATGGGTGAAGCACTACCATTGGTGCATTGATGGTGACCGCATCGTGGACAGACACCGGTTGAAGCATGGTTACACTCCTGATCCTAAACAGAGTGGTAACACCGGGAGGCAACCCAAGATTTTAAGTCTTTTTTTTATATATGTTTTATGTTGTTCTTTTTCTTGTTTTAGTAGTTTTTTGTGCTTTTTAATGTTCCTTGCATGTTAGGACTTTGATGCGCAAAGAAATAGAGGTAGAACAAGATGCTAAACATGGGAAGTACCAAGGTCGACGATGAAAGTACGGCTCGTTAAAGTGGCTGTACAAAATTGTACGAGGCGTACTTTTGGCCCGTACCTCGAAGGAAAAATTCGCAACTCACTAGATTGGGCACATCCAGGTACGGGATGGAAGTACGATTCGTACTTTATTGTACGGACGGTACTTTCACCTCGTACCTCAAGGGGTATAAAAAGGTATTACTGTTTCTTAACTTCCAGGTACGGGCAAGAAGTACGGGACGTACAAAATTGTACGCCCCGTACAATTTGGCTTCCTCAACTTTATGCTGAAACCAGGTACGTGTTACACATACGCCCGTACTTCAAAGTACGGGATGCACATTTCGCGAAAAAATCTGATGACATTTAAAAGACATCACCCGACTTTTCCTTCTTCCTATTCCAACTCAAACATTGCCTCTTCCTATTCCCACTTTTTCCTCCCATAACCGAGGACCCCATCACTCCCATTACCTCCATTAGCTCCATAATTCACATATATACACATCAACATCAACCGTCAGCCACTCACACCTTATTCCCTGTGGAATTTGACCCCAACCTAGTTAGGTTACTATATTTGACATCGTCTGCTTTACGCCATTTGTTAGGTGTAATTTGAGCGTATCATCCATCCCATTTGGGTTTTGGGGCATGACATTATCACATCATTATAATTACGAAATCAAAAACCACGTAATCTCCCGCACAAATTTGAACTAACCATGTGTTTGAAACGGAGGGGACTCAAGCTAATCTGTCTCATTTTTGTAACATTTTATGTGACAGAATCACAGTTTGGGAACTATTAGGGAAGTTTAGTGTTTCCTCTGTTATTATATCTTCCTCAAAACCGGTAAATTAAAAAGCGAAGAGTTTTGAACATGGAAACGACAAAATTTGTAAAGTAGTTTTAGAAAATGCTCTTGAATCTCATATGGAAAATTCACTTTCTAGTGGTTTATAGGAAAAAAAAATGAAAATAGAAGCTAAAGGTAAGTTGTTACATACCTACTGAGTTTGTTTCCGCCGATGGTGAGGGGTATGCATATGTTTGATGTCCATTTATATTAGATGCTTAACGAGCAAAATTTAATGAAAATTCATCATTACTACTATTGACTTAAAGAAGGAGAACAGAGAGGCAGAAACGCTGCAAAAATTGAGAACGTGTAGAAAACTATTATAGGTTGAGGGCTATTAAACAAGGAAGTGTGTAGTAAATATTTAAGGTAATTACTTTCCTTGAGAATTTTAAGTGTGAAGTTTAGGATGCAGGAAAAGGAAAAATGCCATAAAGTTTTACTATTTGGAATGAGAACGTGGGGTTTATGATGCAGGAAAAATGCCATAAATTTCTACTAATTGGGATGAGAACGTGTGATTTAGTATGCAACAAAGTGGCATAAATTTTTTATTGGGATGAGAACGTGTAGGGATTTTAAATGGGTTGTGTGGTATTACACTAGGCAGCCCAATTAGCATTCATTAAGGTGTAGAAAATATTTAGGGAATGAGGGGTATCAAATAAGGCATTCATATCAAAATTAATGCATTCAACCGGAACGGGGGATGGTTTCAACTTTTGCTTGTATTGCCACCTAATTAATAATTTTCTACTTTCCTATTCTCGTTAGTAAAATGTAAATATTTGGAATTGTCAAATTGAGAATTTTAAAAATGAGAAAAGTCATGAATGATTAGAATAAAAAAATATAGGTTATCGATAACTTAATACCTAATGAACTATTCTAATTCCTATCAAAATTAATAGAATTGCATCTGGCGAAATGATTAATGAATGAAAATAATTACCAAATGGTAAAAACCTCTCTTTATTAAGTAGGCAATGGGTAATGAAGAGAGCTGCTTTAATGTGTCAACTTTATTATGCTGATTTTTATTTTTTATTTTAGTACAATGTGTAATTCCATCTTTGTATGAAAATATTACTATAGCAATTTTTTACTTGAAGGATAAAAAAGTCGTTTAACTTTTGAAGGGATTATCGTAATCCAACTTTGGACTATGGGGCTTCCGACTTTTAGAATATTATAATTATTGTAGATATAGATTAGACATTAATGTTCCAGAACTTCCTCTACGAAGTCTTGGGAGGAGAAGCGCTTTTGTCTGAAGTATGCCAATACTGATTGCATGTTAGATAATTTGAATGAATTGAATATAACAAAACTGAATATAACTTAAACAATGACACCCCATTAAATCTTTATGATTGAGGCTGCTTAGAAGATGGTATTTTGTTTCGCAAGGAAAGAATGTGTTTGATATTCTTAAAGAAATTATCGGATGGACTATAAACCTTTTCGTAGTCATATGAATCCAAAAAATAAATTGCTCTAGTTCAGGAAGAGCCATATTTAGATCCTAAAAGGTACCAAAGGTAGTTCACCCACAAGATTAGGCAAGTTTTTGACGGCTAGCGTAATCTCATTCAGGGACTAATTTTTCACTCTTTGCAACCCTTCAGGTGGCTAGGTTATATGAAACTTGTAAAATGATGTATGTCCTCTGATGATATGTGTAAATCACCATGTTCTTGAAATCACTTCAGGACATCTGTTCTCCAACCTTATATCTCCTCATACAGTACCTTTACAAGAGTGCCTTCTAATAGGACTGACTTCTTTTACACATAAGAACCAGACCCTTTCCAATAAAAAATCTAACTGGCAACTGGGATATGTGCAGCTTTCAATTCCTCTAACATCTTGGACCATCTTTAATCTGCATGTGGTCATGTAATGTATGTGCCTGATATATCTGATATTGGCACATGATATTATATGAACTGAATCTTCCCCGTTTTGACACCATCAAAAACAAGTGTCTCAACAAGATCCAGTGTATTTAATCAATATCAAACTCATGACCACTCGGGCTACATTGTCATAAACATGTACAAGATCTCTAACAACTTAATCTAGTCAAAACCTTTGGAGGAATATTCACATGCACCACTTCAAGTCATAAGACCCAAACCAAAAGATTATTACATATCATTCTACAGTGCCAGTAAAGATATGAAATTTCAGGTCGGTATTTGGTTGGATTTAGGCTTGGTATAAACTGGTAGGGGATAGGGACCAGGTTCATCATTTAGTCTCAATTTGGTTAGTAAGTCCCTATGTTGTGAGTACATATATTAGCCTTTGGTACTCTTTTTATTCATCGTAGTTGCCCCCCCCCCCCCCCCCGCCAAAAAAATCATCCTCGTCTTCTTTTTTCTTTATACATACTGACTTTATTTTAATCCAGTCATTTGTTATACTCCAGATTGAGGACTTTTCTCTTGTTAATCCCTTTACCCCCTAAACACTAACTCTTCCAATGTTTCTCCATATTCAGTGTCTCCCTTTTCTTTTTCCAAACTCTCACTTCTATCATTCTCCCTGGGTCACTACTTGTGTTCTATAGTAATAGATATTTCAATTTCTTAGCATATTAGATTTGAGAATTTTCTAATGGTGATCACCTGTCACGTCCCAAATCAGAGAACGTACGGGCACCTACCCTTTTGCCACTTGGTTGGCGAACCAGTTCCTTAACCACAATTCAAATCAACAATAAAGTAAACTCAACCATTGAATGCATATAATAAGTCTAGAATAGATAGGTAAATAAGTGCGCAAATAATACAAACAATCCCAAGGAATCTGATCTAGGGCCGTACAAGAGCCACTGCTACATATACTGCAAGTCTGAACATGAATATATAGTCCGAAAAAGTGGAATACTATCTCGATACATCAAATAAGACAAGTAATTTAGAAGAGGCATTCGGGCTGTGGATCCGTCCATATGCTCACCCTAGATGCTCGTCAGCAAAGCCTCGGGAATCAGCCACGAGGAGAGGAAGTCGATAATGTCACATACTCTGCATTCATAAAAGAATGCAGTAAGGTAGTATCAGTACAAACACTATGTCACACCCCAATCTTGATTAGGGTGTGATGGGCACCCGACCCCGTAACCGGAGCCGAGCGAACCCGCTGACCCTTACTACGTACTTGAAATTTTTTTTTGAACCTTTAAGCCAGGTGTATACAATAAGATTACTAAAACATTCTTTTATTGCTTTTAAATCAAGTAAAACATGTAACTGTGCAAACTTGTGCTATAATACAAACTGACTCCCAAAACCCACGACTCTGTCTGCAAAGTCTCTAACTGTGATCAGGAATCCTGGCACATGTACTCTGACTCGGCTACACTCCAGGCCAAATGGAGCTTGCCAACTTGGAACATCTTTTATATTAACTTCGATCCGTCTCATACTCGGTACGAGCAATGTATCGAGTATGCAAGACATGAATAATAATAATACGAACGAGAACGTAAGTATGAACAACAATACCATGGGATTATAGAATGCTGCGCGAGATAAGAGGTTAGCCTGTACCTATAAGTGCCCTTGGGCGGATGCTGTATTTTCTTCGCTTTCCTTACTCATATATATACATATATACATAAAAAGAATATATTATATTGCCGAGGCGTCGGCAGCCGATTCATTTAACCATAATATGCACACCCCCGAGTCCGGCATCCGCTCCGGACGATATCGTGTGCCATACTCCAACCGATCGGTGGATATGCGTATATAACGCTCCGCCTTATCTCCATTTTCCCCATAAATATATCGGCGTCTATAGCGCCCGGCTCGTTCATCATATATATATATTCATATCACATGCATGTACACAATAGCGCTGCGATTCTACTATCATATTCCATGTATATTTATCAGCGTCTATATAGCGCTCTGCTTCGATTATCATATACCTATACGTATGTCGAGTACACACATCAATCGGGGTCATAAGACATGATTCCATGTATTTAAAATCCTTAGAATAGTCATTACCTACAATAGAATTGGGATTTCCAGAAATAGCTTAATACTCTCCTATCTTCATTTTTATAGCAAAGTACATCGTCTACATACCTAACGTAGGCATTTTGTTCATTTTCGATTCCATCGTTATCGTTATCACGGTCATCATTGACATATTTACATATGCTACGTGTCCTAGCATTATCTATAATGATTTAAGATGATCGGGTCCTGCTGTGTATGCAAGTTCTAGGGGTTTAGGCGATCTTTCCGACATTTTGCACCATTTCTAGTTCAATTTTCTTGAATGAATAGTAGCGAATTTCAATCTCGGTATTTCTAGGAAAGGAAATGTCCCAGAGGCCCGTGTTCAAGCCTACTACGTCTAAGACATGCCAAAGAAGGAAAGTGAAGTCTTACATACCTCTTTTCGTCCTTCGCTTCTCCAATCCTTGTTGCAAATCCGCCAAAATTTACAATTTGGTCATGTTTACCAAACTTGATTCATGCATTTAGAACTAGATTCTTCAAATGACGCTTGGCTACCGAAATTTGACAAGATTTCCGTAAATATAACATGCCACCAAGTTCAACTTGGCCGATTTCAATCAACAACAATCCCTTTTAATACAACCCGCCAAACTAACAACATTACCAACAATTGTATTCAATTCAACAAGAACATTAACGACTTAATTCCTTCTTTCAAATTCAAGCACCACAACTCAACTTACAATCTTCCAACAAATATCTCACTTCATTCTCACCATATAATCCACAACCACAATAATCAAAATACTAACTAAAATTAATTCATCATTTTTACACAAACAACACTCCATTGTATGTATTTCATGAATTTTTCATGCCTTATTATCCATTTCTATACATTCCAACAACAACTAACATACTACATATATTTAACTCATCCATTCTACACAACTCCCATGCACACAAGAATCTATATTAAAGTCATATTGCTTTCCGAACAGCCCACAACATTTCCAACTTCCATTTGAGTCATCACACCTTCATTTTCACCACATAATCTACAACAAGCAACAACCGAAATACTATATAAAATGAGTTCATTATATTCTACTAGGGCAGCCCCTACACGGCCCAACATCAACATGTACATTTTCATGATTTTCATTCATTTTCTACACACTTCAACAACACACAAACATGTTGAACATGATTAATTCCTTACTCCAACATAACACACACACACTACACCTACACGGTTTGCCCTTCCACTCTTATAATTCCATGAGTTTCATTCATTTCCATGCATTATAACACATCCAAAAGCATCCATAAAACATGTAAAGGGGAATAGAACCTTACCTATATATCTCGGCCAAGGTTCTCTCTTCAAGAACGAATGGTTTTCTTGTTTCATCAACCACTCCACGTCGACGAGGACCCTCCAAAAGAAAACTAGAAGAAAAATAATTTTCCCATGACCATTTCCATGGTGAATTCGGTCGGCCATGGCGTGACCCCTCTCTCTTAATTTTTTTCTTTTGTTTCTTTCTTTCTTTCTTCCTCTCCACTTTCTTGAATTAAAAGGATGACCACTCATATATATACATATATCTCTAAGCATGTGAGAGGCACATGCCTCTCTCTCAATTTCTCTAGACTTTTCTTTCTTTTTCTTGAATTTTTTTTTTCTAAATAAAAGATGACTCATTTTGTTGTCATCTTCTTTTCCTTTTCCCTCCAAATTTCTTCAAATCTCTAGAAATTTTCTTAAGTCACAAAGATGACTTACTTGTCTTGCCTTGTCATCTTTTTCCCACAAATGTGTTTTGGCCACTAAGGCATAAGGTGATCACATGTTTCATTGCATGGCTTGCAACCAATGGTCAATACATAAGTGGGCCCCACAACCACAATGACTTCTCCAACAAGTCATGAATTAATAGAAATTTCCAAATTCCAAATTTGCCCTCAATATTCCATACCAATAATACTTACAAGCCACTTGCGCATTAAAACGAAACCGGAGAATGGCCTTACCCTTAACTTCCCGCAATTGTCCTAAAATATTCCAGCGTGTAAAAATGCGGGATGTAACATCCTTCCCCCCTTTGGAACATTCGTCCTCGAATGTTCAACTAGGCGTACGGAGTCTCATAAACACCTCGGGGGAGCTCCCTTTTCGAAGTTATTTTCCATCCTTCATATTAGTTCTTAAGCTATCCAATACCGCTCTCTTCGTCATACTCTTCCTCTTTATATACGTCCATTTTCTGGCGTCGCACTACTCAAAGTTTGTGCGAACTTCTCATATTACCTTAAACATTATCCGGACTTCTGTCCACTCATTGTCGGTTTCCCCCGACCTTACTAATTCACTTCAGTAAAGGGTCTCCTTAGCAGCTTAAGCGTTTATATTAAATACACTACCGTATCCACGATCTATATCCCATCCTTACATTCTTCTCACTCGCTTCCCCCCTTTTTGGGCTATACCTATACCATTATCCATTTATACTCGTCTCATATCCTCATTCCCGGTCTCAATCTATAGTAAAATGATAACAGCTTACCTTGCAACCCTTGTACCATTTACTCTTGCTGCCACTCGAACTTCGGTACCCTTACTCGATTAATGCCTTTGTATCGTAACTTCGATTGCTGGGATTCACGTGTCCACCGATACCATCATATTTGGGATATCCTACGCCTTCACATACACATATATTCAATTACTACTAACTAGCCCGCCAAATACGTCCAAACGCTGTTCAAGCCTATCCTAATTCTCAGGGTTGTGAAGTACCTCCTGTCCCTTCACCGAAGTAGTTTGTCCCGTCTTACGCATCTTCTTATAGTCCCCAACCATTCTGTATATCCTAATTTTCCTTAGGCTAACCCAACTTCTCATTTGTCTCATCTGTTTGAATATGTTGAATTTCTTGTAAACTTCCCAGGGGGTCACCCATCTTAGAATTACTCCCACCGAGCTCGCTTAACCCAAAACTTCATCGGAATTCGGTGCCTTAACGCCGATATTTTCGCGTCCGCTTCCTCACGACCTTTATTACTCGATCCGAAGCCAACCAAAGCTTTACAATTTCCGAGATATTCTCGTAATACGTCCTTTCTTTTACAATGACCGGAGTTGCCCTTGTTAATTCCCGATGTTCGCCTTCCGCCGTATGTATGGCTATCTCCCCGTCTCCGCGTAACAAACAAATATATTCACCCGATCTCACCTCTTTTTGCCTTCCATATCATTTCTCGCCTTTTACCGCGATGGGCTTCTACGGGAATCAACGATTAATACAAGGAATCTTATTCCCTATGTCTTGGCTCTATCGCACGATTTAATGACAGAAAGAAGGTCAACCATTCCTAAATGCCCCGTAGCCTCCTGTTTATAAATGTGGCCGGCTTCACATGTTAACACGACTTTGTGTGGACAACCCTTGGACCGACACTAATACCACTTTGTCACACCCCATCTTGATTAGGGTGTGATGGGCACCCGACCCCGCAACAGCCGAGCGAACCCGGCCGACCCTTACTACGTACTTGAAATTTTTTTTGAACCTTTAAGCCGTGTGTATACAATAAGATTACTAAAACATTCTTTTATTGCTTTTAAATCAAGTAAAACATGAATCTTGTGCAAACTTGTGCTATAATACAAAGCGACTCCCAAAACCCACGACTGCGTAAGTAAGTCTCTAATCATGATCGGGAATCACGGCACATGTACTACGACTCGGCTACACTCCGACCAAATGGAGCTTGCCAACCCCGGAACATCTTTTATATTAACTTCGATCCGTCCAGGTATACCGCGCGGCATGAACGCAGCCCCCGAAGAAGAGGGGTCGGTACGAGCAATGTACTTGAGTATGCGAAGACATGAATAATAATAATACGAACAGAACGTAAGTATGAACAACAATACCATGGGATTATAGAATGCGATGAGATAAGAGGTTAGCTAGTACCTATAAGTGCCCTTGGGCGGATGCTTTGTATTTTCTTCGCTTTCCTTACTATATATATACATATATACATAAAAAGAATATATTATATTGCCGAGTGCGTGGATCCATTTAACCATAATATATACGCACACCCCGCGTCCGGCATCCCGCGTCCGGGACGATATCGTGTGCCATACTCCAACATCGGTGGATATGCGTATATAACGCTCTGCCCTTATCTCCATTTTCCCCATAAATATATCGGCGTCTATAGCGCCCTGGCTCGTTCATCATATATATATATTCATATCACATGCATGTATCAGCGTCTATAGCGCTCTGATTCTACTATCATATTCCATGTATATTTATCAGCGTCTATATAGCGCTCTGCTTCGATTATCATATACCTATACGTATGTCGAGTACACACGTCAATCGGGGTCATAAGACATGATTCCATGTATTTAAAATCCTTAGAATAGTCATTACCTACAATAGAATTGGGATTTCCAGAAATAGCTTAATACTCTCCTATCTTCATTTTTATAGCAAAGTACATCGTCTACATACCTAACGTAGGCATTTTGTTCATTTTCGATTCCATCGTTATCGTTATCACGGTCATCATTGACATATTTACATATGCTACGTGTCCTAGCATTATCTATAATGATTTAAGATGATCGGGTCCTCTGTATGCAAGTTCTAGGGGTTTAGGCGATCTTTCCGACATTTTGCACCATTTCTAGTTCAATTTTACTGAATGAATAGTAGCGAATTTCAATCTCAGATTTCTAGGAAAGGAAATGTCCCCGAGGCCCGTGTTCAAGCCTACTACGTCTAAGACATGCCAAAGAAGGAAAGTGAAGTCTTACATACCTCTTTTCGCTCCTTCTGCTTCTCCAAATCCTTGTTGCAAATCCGCCAAAATTTACAATTTGGTCATGTTTACCAAAACTTGATTCATGCATTTAGAACTAGATTCTTCAAATGACGCTTGGCTACCGAAATTTCGGCAGCATTTCCCCTGTAAATATAACATGCCACCAAGTTCAACTTGGCCGATTTCAATCAACAACAATCCCGGGAATACAACCCGGCCAAACTAACAACATTACCAACAATTGTATTCAATTCAACAAGAACATTAACGACTTAATTCCTTCTTTCAAATTCAAGCACCACAACTCAACTTACAATCTTCCAACAAATATCTCACTTCATTCTCACCATATAATCCACAACCACAATAATCAAAATACTAACTAAAATTAATTCATCATTTTTACACAAACAACACTCCATTCGGCCATAACCAAGTATGTATTTCATGAATTTTTCATGCCTTATTATCCATTTCTATACATTCCAACAACAACTAACATACTACATATATTTAACTCATCCATTCTACACAACTCCCATGCACACAAGAATCTATATTAAAGTCATATTGCTTCCGAACAGCCCACAACAATTATAATTTCCATTGGAGTCATCAAACCTTCATTTTCATCACATAGTTTACCACAATCAACAACCGAAATACTATATAAAATGAGTTCATTATATTCTACTAAGGCAGCCCCTACACGGCCCAACATCAACATGTACATTTTCATGATTTTCATTCATTTTCTACACACTTCAACAACACACAAACATGTTGAACATGATTAATTCCTTACTCCAACATAACACACACACACTACACCTACACGGCTGCCCTTCCACTTTTATAATTCCATGAGTTTCATTCATTTCCATGCATTATAACACATCCAAAGCATCCATAAAACATGTAAAGGGGAATAGAACCTTACCTTCTTTCACTTGTCTTCACTTCCACCTCTCTCGGCCAAGGTTCTCTCTTCAAGAACGAATGGTTTTCTTGTTTCATCAACCACTCCACGTCGACGAGGACCCTCCAATTAGTAGAAAACTAGAAGAAAAATAATTTTCCCATGACCATTTCCCATGGCTGAATTCGGTCAGCCATGGCCGTGACCCCCTCTCTCTTAATTTTTTTCTTTTGTTTCTTTCTTTCTTTCTTCCTCTCCACTTTCTTGAATTAAAAGGATGACCACTCATGTATATATATATCTCTCTAAGCATGTGAGAGGCACATGCCTCTCTCTCAATTTCTCTAGACTTTTCTTTCTTTTTCTTGAGTTTTTTTTTTTTCTAAATAAAAGATGACTCATTTTGTTGTCATCTTCTTTTTCCTTTTCCTCCAAATTTCTTCAAATCTCTAGAAATTTTCTTAAGTCACAAAGATGACTTACTTGTCTTGCCTTGTCATCTTTTTCCCACAAATGTGTTTTGGCCACTAAGGCATAAGGTGATCACATGTTTCATTGCATGGCTTGCAACCAATGGTCAATACATAAGTGGGCCCCACAACCACAATGACTTCTCCAACAAGTCATGAATTAATAGAAATTTCCAAATTCCAAATTTGCCCTCAATATTCCATACCAATAATACTTACAAGCCACTTGCGCATTAAAACGAAACCGGAGAATGGCCTTACCCTTAACTTCCCGCAATTGTCCTAAAATATTCCAGCGTGTAAAAATGCGGGATGTAACACACTATGCACTGGTAGGTATCATAAGCCGACACACTAACATATATAAAGGAAGAGACTGAAAGATAATCATGCTCACAATCAAGTATCAATCAACACAGTCCAAGAATAGTATCACAAGTACAGAAAGATCAACAACTGAATCATAGCCTATGGTGAAGCATAAAACACAAGTCTCCTAAGTTTCCCACAATTCCTTAAAATGATCACAACCACAAGTACAACCCTCGAATCCGATCAATAGATGCAGAATGACATGATGATGATAAATGCATATGCAATGCAACGATACACACACGCTCCGGGCGGAATACCTCTGCGCCTCGATAATCATGACCATAGGGGACCCGCGAAGTCCATGTACATGCTCCGGCGCACAACCGATCCAATATATATATATATAAGCTCGGGGCTTTGAGATTCCCTGTGATGGTGGGTATATTCCCTTATCTCCCCTTAGAGGGGAGGGGTGGAACTATTGCGGAGTTTATGTGAGACAACATCAGAATTCTCTGATTTAATAGAGTCAGCAAGATCTGGGTGACCAGAGTGATCCGCAGCTTGATCAGCTTAAGGGAAAGTTTCGCAGGTTTGTGAAGACAGATTCTCGTCACTCAGTTTTCAAAGCTGAGCCAACTGATTCGATGGTCTCCTCTCTCCCTATACTCCGAACCAAGACTCTTCTTCAGACTTAGGTTCTCTAACTTCTATTCTCATGGTACGTAGATCCACCCATCTTCATTTTCCTAGTCATAGGTTTGTATCAACTAAGTCTCTGTTGACTTCCCACGAGTTTTTTTTGCAGTTTTATCCATCTTTTTTAACTGATATATGTGTGTGTGTGTATTGCGGAATATGCAACCCGGTCCAATATTAAGTATATATATGTTGTGGCGCGCAACCCGATCCAAAATAAGTATATATATGTTGCGGCGCGCAACCCGATCAAAAATAAGCATATATATATATGTTACGGCGCCCAACCCGATCCATATATGTAAAATATATATTGAGGTGTGCAACCCGATCCAAATGTATGAATATGAATACATGAATGGTATCAATGCCAACCTCTTACCCGAAGGTGTACATGCTTTCTCTAACAATCACGAACTCTACATATGCTTCGCTAACCGAAGTCTAACCATAAGGTAAGACGTAACCTACATGGTAGACGAGCGGGAGCCACGAACAATCACACCTTTGCTTTGCCTTTTCGGAGGGCCTCCAAATACCCAAAGTCTATCCATAATCGAATTCTAAGTCAAGAAATAGGAAGAACAATACCGATATTGCTAGGCTATCTTTCAAATCAAAATCAACTATGGAAAAAAAATAGGAAATAGGCCCACCAGGGTAAACAAGTATTTCGAAAGTGAAATCGGTAACCCAATATTCTAGAAGTTCAATTCTACTATTCAATTGCTAGATTAACTCAAGAATAGGGCAATTTCATCATTTAAGTGAAAACCCCCAATTTGGGTATAAACCCTAACTTTCAATCTTAAATTTCATCAACAATAATGGAAGATTCAAGCCTATTAGTTACTAAATCATCAAATTCCATGCTTAGATTAGTCAAATCCACCAACAATTCTAATTTAGAATGACTTAAACTCAAGTAATGAAATAGTCATCAAAACCCATCTTTCCTCTTAAGTTCTATAGAAATTCTAGCATGGATTCTGTCACGACTCATTTCAGCCTAAGTCATGCGGGCACCTACCTTTCCAACCTTGGTAGGCGAACCTTTAACTCAACATTCACAAAAATAGAAAATAGCGGAAGAAATTAAAATAATGTAAGTCTCACAATATAATATAATGTTAACAAGTGTGGAAGTAAATGAAATCCACCCCAGTACCAATTTATCAATTATAATCCTAGGGAAAAGTCTCCCAAAATCCTCTTTCAAATTCCATTCTAAGGGATTAAAAAGGGAAGGGAAAAATCTAAGATGTTTGTGATTAAAGAGGAGTGAAGGATTAGACAGTTTTACCTCCAAGAATTTCCCCAATTTGACTCCAAGAATAGTATCCCTAAGCTCCAATATCGAGATATGAAATAATGAACGTCTAAGACTCATTTAGGACTCATTTAATGGATTTAACTTTCGCATTGGAATTAGCCACGCTAGTCGTCACCCGCCATTGGCATTGTGACCTCGGACATCGGCCACCACTCAAGTAAAAGAGTTTATTAAACCGCTTTAGCGGGTCAAGCCAAAATGGTTGGGACTACTTGTACGGCCAACAAGAACAATCAAGTTCAATATCTACCACGAAGGGGTACCCATCAATGTATCATATCACAATACCTATCAAGGGTATGCGCTAGTACCAACAAACGGTACGTCAACAATTTCGGTGTCATCAAATCAAAATAGACACCACGACACCGTCCCAACACATTGGCCTAGGTTTTTCATTTCGATCCAATTTTTTGACTAACTCCCGAGGCCATCTGCTCATATACCAGATACCTAGTCCCACATAAAAACGTGCTATGAATGCGCCTATGGCCTCGAATTTTCCAACGGAGGTCTCGTTGACCAAGTCAACCACCGGTGTCTTAATTCTCAATTCCCATCCAATGTCCCGAAATGCATCCATATGCATTGGGAACTGAACTGAATGCACACACAAGTTCTAAATGACTATCCAGACCTCTCAAAATTGATGAAATTCTGAAAAGGGTTCGTTTGCCTAACAGTCAACTTTGGGTCAACCACTTTCACTTTTAAGCCTATATTTTCAGCAAAATTGCCAGACTTCGGGCTAGACACCTCGGGAAGCGTGTCAACAGTCCGCTCGGGTCAAAAAGAAGCTAATCAATGCTCGAAAATGGGCGAAAACGCCAAAAGGACTATAACGACCAAACGGGTCGTTACAGATTCAAGCTTAAGAAAGGTAAAGGAAAGAATTCGAGGTTAGGGAACTTGCCCACAAGAGAAATCAGCCAATAACTCTTCAAATCGCCTCAAAAGATGCTTAGGAACAATAAATGAAGTGATAGGAAATGAAGGGTTTTAACAAGGCATTAAATAATAGTCTGGTCCCGTCATTCGCTACAGCGGGTGGATCGTAGGCTACAGCGGCCCACACTCGCTGGCACGAGTCCGCCACAGTGGGCTACTAGCCGCTGTGGCGATTCTCCACAATTCCCACACACTCGGCGTAGCAGACCAGACCTCACTACAGCGGGTTCACTACAGCGCTATTTGTACCGCTATGGCGGAAACTAGACACCAGAATTTCCTGGTTTTTCTCTATCTCAATTTCAAAATCTGACAATCACCCGAGACCTCACAAATATAACCTGAGAATGCATTCACACATACAAACACGCTACGGACTCACTCGCGGTCTTAAAATTCCTAATAAAGGTCTATTTGACCGGGTTAACATCCAATGGCCAAATACTTACTTTCAAACTGATAACCCGAAATGCTCCTAAGTGCCTTGGGAACCGAACATCCTACCAAGTCACTATCAACCATCCGGACCTCTCAGAATCTTTTCGAATAAGGTTCGTTTACTCAAAAATCAACTATTGGTCAAATATTTTTCACTTTAAGCCTCTATTTCACAAAAGACATCATAAATCTCACCCGATCACCTCGGGAATCATACTATCCATCCTCGTAGGTCAAAAATGTACTAATAGGGCTTGGGAAAGGGACTTAAATGGGTAAAAAGGGCTATAACGACCATCAGATACCAATTAAACAATCGATCATGATCAAGTGACAAGGAAAGAAACGATGGGAAAGTACCTGAGTCAGCAAACAACTGGGGATATCTGGAATGCATATCATACTCGGTCTCCCATGTAGCCTCCTCAATAAGACGATGCTTCCATTGAACCCTAACAGAAGCAATCTCCTTAGGCCTCAGCTTTCTAACCTGCCTATCTAAGATTGCAATAGGCTCCTCCTCGTAAGATAGATTCTCATCAAGTAACACAGAATTCCAACGAATGATATAAGACACCTCTGAATGGTGCCTCTTCAGCATAGAAACATGAAAAATTGGATGAACACCTCTTCAAAGATAGAAACATGAAAAATTGGATGAACACCTGATAGGCTTGGTGGCAAGGCTAAATCATAAGCAGCATCACCCACATGGCAGAGAATCACAAATGGACCAATGTACCTCGGGCTCAACTTACCCCTCTTCCCAAACCTTATAACACCCTTCATGGGTGAAATCTTCAAATGAACCTGCTCACCCTCCACAAACTCTAGATCCCAAACCTTCTGGTCCGTATATATCTTTTATCAACTCTGAGCTACCAGAAGCTATTCCTAAATAAGCTTCACCTTGTTCGAAGACTCCCTCAAAGAAATCTATACCCCAAGGTCGAACCTCAAAGGTATCAAACCATCTAATAGGAGAACGAAACCTCCTACCATATAAAGCCTCGAGCAGCGCCATATCAATACTGGAATGGTAGCTATTGTTGTAAGCGAATTCTACCAAGGGAAAGAACTAGTCCCAATGACCACCAAAATCAATAACACATGCTCTCAACATATCCTCAAGCACCTAGATAGTCCGCTCGGACTGACCATCAGTCTGAGGATGAAATGCAGTGCTAAGGTCTAACTGAGTACCCAACTCTGCCTGCAACATCCTCCAAAACTTGAAGGTAAACTGAGCCCCTCGATCGGGAATGATGGAAATAGGAACCCCGCGCAATCGCACTATCTATCGAATATAAATCCTGGCCAACTTCTCTGCATTATAAGTAATCTAAACTGGGATGAAATGAGCAGACTTAGTCAACCGTTCAACAATAACCCAAACTGAATCAAATTTGCCCACGGTCTTTACAACAAAATCCATGGCAATCCGCTCCCTCTTCCACTCAAGAACAAGCATCCTCTGAAGCACACCACCAGGTATCTGGTTCTCATATTTCACTTGCTAGCAATTCCCAAATTGGGCAACAAAATTTGCAATATCTCTCTTCATTCGACCCCACTAGTAATGCTACCTTAAATCACAATGCATTTTAGTCACCCCTAGATGAATAGAATACCTAGAGCTATGAGCCTCCTCCATTATCAATCTAATCTGACCACGCACACGAGGAACGCACACACGTTCCTTGATCCTCAGAATCCCCTCATCATCAAACACGACCTCCTTGGCCTTACCTCCCAAAATGTTATCACGAATCTTACATAACTCAGCATCATCAAACTTCTGAGCCCTGATCTGCTCCAAGAGAGACGACCTCACCTCAACACACGCTAAACTCTGCCCGGATCTGAAATATCAAGATGCACAAGACTGTTAGCCAGAGTCTGAACCTCTATAGCTAACGGACGCTCCGAAGTAATCAACCGAGCCAAACTGCCCATACTCACTGCTTTGCAACTCAAGGCATCAGCTACCACATTAGCATTACTCGAGTGGTAAAGTATAGTGATATCATAATCCTTCGGAAGCTCCATCCACCCACGGTATCTAGAATTGGGATCCCTCTAATTGAACACGTGCAGAAGGCTGCGGCGATCGGTATACACCTCACAATGGACCCCATATAGATAATGCCTCCAAATTTTCAAAGCAAAGACTACCACTGTCAACTCCAAATCATGAGTAGGGTAGTTATTCTCATGGATCTTCAACTTCCTAAAAGCATAGGCAATGACCTTTCCCTCTTGCATCAAAATGGCACCTAAACCAACACTGGACGCATCATAATAAACTGAGAAATCCTTACCCTCCATGGGTAATGCCAAAATCGGAGTTGTAGTCAACAGAGTCTTGAGCTTTTGAAAGCTCTCTTCACAAGCATCGGACCACTAGAAAGGAACCTCTTTCTGATTCAATCTGGTCAAGTGAGAAGCAATAGAACCAAACCCTTTCATGAACCAACGGTAGTAACTTGCCAAACCCATAAAGCTACGAATCTTAGTCACAGTAGTGGGCCTCGCGCAATCCCTAACAGCCTCAATCTTCTTGGGATCAACCATGATCCCTTCCTTTGACACCACGTGGCCCAAGAATGCCACATAATCAAGCTAGAACTCATATTTCGAAAACTTGGTATAAAGCTCTTTCTCTCTAAATAACCCAAGGACAATCCTCAAATGACACTCATGCTCCTCTCTACTCTTCGAATACATCAAGATATCATCGATGAATGCTATGACGAAGGAATCCAAGTATGGCTTTAAAATGCCATTCATCAAGTCCATGAAAGTTGTCGGGACATTTGTAAGCCCAAAAGACAAAACAAGGAACTCAAAATGACCATAACAAGTCCTAAAGGCCGTCTTCGGAATATTCTCAGCCCGAATCTTCAGTTGGTGAAAGCCTAACCTCAAATCAATCTTCAAAAACATGGAAGCTCCCTGAAGCTGGTCGAACAATTCATCAATACGAGGAATAGGATACTTATTAGGAATGGTGACCTTGTTCAAATGACGGTAATCTATGCACATCCTCATCGTCCCATCTTTCTTCTTCATAAATAACATGAGAGAGCCCCAAAGGAAGACGCTCGATCTAATGAATCCCTTACTCAGAAGATCCTGCAACTGGTCCTTTAACTCTCTCAACTCAGCAGGTGTCATCCTGTATAGCAAAATGGAAATAGGGTGAGTGCCCTGCTCTAAATCAATGCAAAAATTAATGTCACGATCGGGTGGCATACCCGATAAATCAGAACGGAATACCTCCGCGAACTCGCATACAATAGACAAAGTCTCAAGGGGTGGAGAATCAACACTAGTATCACGAACATGGGCAAGGTAGGAATAACACCCCTTGTTGACTAATTTCTTCGCGCGAATATAAGAAATAATCTTCTTCGGAGCGAGACTCGGAGTACCCCTCCACTTAAGTCTCGGAATCCCAGGCATAGCTAAGGTAACTGTCTTGGCGTAAAAGTCCAAGATCGCGTGGTACGGGGACAACCAACTCATACCCAATATAATATCAAAATCTACCATATCTAAGATCATCAAGTCTATCCACGTGTCGTACCCCATAAAAGTAACTAAGCAAGACCAATAGACTCGATCAATCACAACAGAATCTCTAACCAGAGTACACACATGAATAGGTACACCAAGATGGTCACAAGTCAAATCCCAACCAATAGAATGATAAGTAGACACATATGAGAAATCAGAAGCCTCGACCTCAGGACTACCGAGAAAAGCATAGCAATGTGCATCACCACGACCTTTCTGGCTAGACTGCGCTTCTCTACTAGAGACCTAGGAACCATCCCTACTAGATTGATGTCCACTCCTGGAGAATACGAACAACCGCGGCCTGACTAATAGGTCTTGGGAGACTGACCCCCGCCCCTATAATTGGAACCACTGTACCCACCATGTTGACAAGGCCTCTTCTCACTAGATCCTATAAATGATCGAGCCTTGGCGGACTCGACACTCACGGTATGATCCACTACTGGCTGGTAGGAAGACACCATGGCTAAGAAAGACCCCATGGCTACAAGCTGAAGACAAGTAATATGAAGCGAAAGCACAAGTCCATCAACAAATCTACGAACCCTCTCTGTCTCTGTCGGAATCAACTGTGTTGCATATCGACCCAAAAATAAAAACCTGGCCTCATACTCTACCACTGACATACCTCTCTGCTACAAATGGGTGAATTCATCCCTGCACTGATCCCTCAAACTACACGGAACGTACTTCTCTAAGAAGTCTTAGTGAAACTGTGCCCAGGTGAGTGGAGGTGCAGCAATGTTACACCTTATAGTTTTCTACATTAAGATTCGTCATATGTTAGCTGTCTTAATTTTGGACACCGAGATTTGTTTCAAGGATATATGAGGTTGGACATGTTAAAATTGTGTTTATGAGTGTTTAAATTCATGTTTGGTGAGTTACGAAAGGATTAGAGAATAAGTGAATCGAAGTGGGAAGGTTCGTCAGAAGTTATTTTTTTGGAAACTATGGTATATGGGTCGGAATTTAAGGATTTTAAAAATTTCCAGAGAAAGCAGTTTTGGAGGTGATATTATACGGCCAACTATACGGATTGTATAATTTTATACGGCCAGGATGTTGGTCGTATAATGTTATACGACCAAGGAGATGGACCGTATGTATATTTACAATGTTTCATCTCGCAAATTCTCGCGTTGGTTGTGTCAGAGATAAACTAGCATAAGACGGAGAGGCCATAGAACCCTTATAAGGGTAAGGACTACCTTTAACAAGTGCTAAGCAAGTATCTAAAGGTTCTGGGATCAAGCGAATCAAATAAATTAAGTTTGTCAAAATTTTGGGGAAACTTGGCGGGATTTTGGACAAAATTTCGGTCCAATCGGAGAGAGGCATATCTCCTAGAATATGGGAGTTATGAAATCCATAACCTATGTCAATTGAAGTTCAGAAAGTCTCCTTTCCAATGCAACTGACAGATTGCAAATCTGAGATACGAGGCCAAAGATATGACCCGTATAATATTATACGACCAAGTTATACGAACCGTATAATGTTATACGACCAAGTTATACGAACCGTATAAGTCAATGTCGATAGAAATTTCCAGAATTTAAATATGATGACCCCTCTTCATTTCAATCATTTTAAAAACACTCTCAAGTCCTAGAGAGCTAGAGCTCTAGAAACCTCTCCAAAACATATTCAAACATATTTCCAAGCCTAAATCAAAGATCAAAGTGAAGATTAAAGTTGTTAGGGTTTCCAAGTAAGGTCTACCCTTGTCTCCTCTTCTTGAAGATGTTTGGGTAAGTATTTTTAAGGTGGAGTAACCATGGAATTGAGGTGTTCTTGAATTTTAAGGTAAGATTTCATCTTAGTTTCATATTTATAAGTTTGTTTGGTAATTATGTTAAGATTTTAGGAGAAGAAAATTGGAGGAAAAGTTCAAATATTCATTTGATGATATTTTGAGTTGTGAATTAACTTGAGTTATAATTATTAGCATGTTTTGAGCATAATCTTGTTATGAGGGATAATAATGATGTTAAGGAATTGTCGCATACAAGTGTGTTGTATGAAGTTGTTATTATGGATTGATTATGAATAGAAGTTTTGGGATTGAATTGAGTATAATTTGAATGTAATATTTTGATTATGGAATTGTTGATGTTTTATTGTGGTTTTGGGGAGTTGTTTTGAAGATTGGAGGAAGTAGAAGATATAAGGGAAATGCTATCCGATTTCCATTAGCTTACCAATTAATCTAATTTGACCTTATAAGCATTTCAATGACTTACCCTTAGTGCGAATCATCTTAAATGTAGATTTACAAGCTCGGAAGGATAAGCATTGAGTAGTTAAGGAGACGACAAGGTATGTTAAGGCTAACCCTTCCTTTCTAAAGGCATGATTCCTTTATTGTGAACCCATACATGATATCCATAATGTCCTATTTCCCAAAATTGCTAGAAACTCATAATTCTCAAGGTTCCTATGATATTGTTGATAAAAGTTCCCTATGATGATGATGATGATGATGATTCCATTTCTAAGATATCAAAGCTTATAGTTCTTGTTGTTCTCATGATATTATTGAGCTTGTTTCATGATTATTGATTATGTTCATTGATGTTGATCTCATCTTATGATTTTGCTCTTTCAAGGTGAGATATGTTCATGATGATAGTTCCATAATGATAATCGAAGGCTTACCGACCTTACGTCACTCCGATAGATTTATAGCTTTTATTTGGGCTCTCATGCATGCTTTATATATATGTATGTATTTTCTCACACCATGCCACGCTATAGTCGGCCGAGCAAGCACATAGATGTGAACACCACTGCAGTGGGCAATTTATGATATTACGCCGGACGCGGGATGATGATGATAACACCGAGCCTTAATGGCCGGACATGATACTATATATATAATACTGAGCCTTAATGGCCGGGAAGGATACTATATATATAACACCGAGCCTAAATGGCCAGGCAGGATACTACATATATGTATGTATGAAATTTTATTTTTTTTTTAAAAAGCTAAGCATGCATGACATCCGCCTTAAAAAGGCATTCTGAGGCACAGGTTGATCTCTTTTATATTATGTTATCTTCATACTTTCATTATGTTGTTACTCATACCTTACATACTTAGTACATTGTTCGTATTGACGTCCTTTATGTTGTGGACGCTGCGTTCATGCCCACAGGTAGACAGACCAGACCCTTAGGCTGCTTCATCAGTGATATTACAGGAGCGCTCCATTTGTTCTGGAGCTACAGTTCGAAATTTGGTATTGTTCTTTTGTGTGTGCGCGTGTATATATATATATATGTGTGTGTGTGTGTGTGTGTGTGTGTGTGTGTGTGTGTGTGTGGACATGGCAAGGTCCTGTCCCATCCTTATTATGTTATGCACTCCAGTAGAGGCCCGTAGACAGATATGTACGGTTAGAGGCTCTATGATCATCTTAGTCTATACTTTGTTGTACCATCATATTTGATAGCCTTGTCGGCTTGTGTACTTGAGATCAGTTGGATGACATTTATATATATACAGTTTTGGGCTTGTGTCCCTTGCAGATTATGACATTTATGAGTTAGCTTTATGGCCCACTTAGGTATGATTATGAGATGTACGTTTTGAGGTGCTCGGTAGGTTAGCTTCGGGTGCCCGTTATGGCCCTCCGATTGGGTCGTGACAACCAACGGGTCTGCCCTCAGTAAAATACCTCAACCACGTCTTCACATCTCCACGAAACTGAAAGGACACATAATCCACACCGTGAAACTCCACGTTGTTCATCGTGTAAAGCCTCTCATGCATATCCATGATGAACTCATATGCATCCTCGCTAGAAGTGCCGAAGAATCTAGGAGGCTCCATCTTCAAAAATCGGCTGATGAGATCATGATCCTAACTGTCAAGACCTGGACTACTACTAGCCTAGAGGCACCCTCAAGTGCTGGTATACCATCAATACACGTGGCCATGGCAGCAGCAGGCTGCATAACCATAGTCTATCCCTGCTCAAGAGTCTGTACTCCTACTTTGGTCTGTGGACCACC
The DNA here is from genome assembly GCF_029784015.1 of Lycium ferocissimum. Classification (NCBI taxonomy): domain Eukaryota; kingdom Viridiplantae; phylum Streptophyta; class Magnoliopsida; order Solanales; family Solanaceae; genus Lycium; species Lycium ferocissimum. The sequence continues at coordinate 5,589,657 of NC_081351.1, forward strand.
TGGAGTAGTGAAAACGCCCACGGCATGCTAGGCATTGAGATGAAGAAGGATATGGGCCATGGTGTCTTGGAATATTGGGTCGGACATGACCTCGGGATGAGTCTGGGCTGGCCCCACACCTCTCCCGGCTGCCTGCTCTCTCGCGGGCTATTGCTCTAGTACATGCTCTGGAGAAGCTGATCGTGCTCGCCTCTGTCCAGTAGTAGAGACCATGCCCCTGGCCGGTGCAGCTCCACGGTCTCTAGCCTGGCTGCGGCCTCTCGTATGTCCTCGTCCTCTCATGACGACCCCAGTAGCGAGCTCGGGCACCTCGTCCCTCACGATAGTAGCTCGTGTTCTCACCGTCTTTGAGAGAATAGAGATGAATCAAATACCAATTTGAATAAAGTAGCACGAAAGAATGAAAGAATTTGAAGTTTCCTAAATGCCCCATAGCCTCTCGCAGAGAAGTACGGAGCTCATCGTACCGATCCGCAAGACTCTACTAGACATACTCTTGTACTTATAAATTGGGTAACCTAGGGCTCTGATATGAAATTGTCACGTCCCAAATCAGGGAAAGTGTGGGCACCTACCCTTTTCCCACCTGATAGGTGAACCCGTCCCTTGACCACAATTCAAATCAACAATAAACCCAACCATTGAATACATATAATAAGTCTAGAATAGATAAGTAAATAAGGGCGTAAATAACACAAACAATCCCAAGGAATCTAGGCTAGGGCCGTACAAGAGCCACTGCTACAACTACTACAAGTCTGAATATGAATATATAGTCTGAAAAAGTGGAATACTATCTAGGAACATCAAATAAGACAAGTAAATAAGAAGAGGCATCCTGGCTGCGGATTCGTCCATGTGCTCACCCTAGATGCTCGTCAGCAAAACCTCGAGAATCATCCACGAGAAGAAGAAATTGACCCTGTCACTCACTCTGCACTCATAAAAGAAGGATGCAAGGTAGTATCAGTACAAACACTATGGACTAGTAGGTATCATAGGCCGACAAAAGTTAGCTAATAAATATAAAGGAAGAGACTGAAAAATAATCATGCTCACAATCAAGTATTAATCAACACAGTCCAAGAATAGTATCACAAGTACATAAAGATCAACAGCCGAATCATAGCCTATGGTGAAGCACCTAAACACAAGTTTGCCAAGTTTTCCACAATTCCTTAAACTGATCACAACCACAAGTACAAGACACAAATCTGATCGATAGATGCAGAATGAGATGATAATGATAAATGCATATGCAATGCAATGATACACCCACGTTCCGGGTGGAATACCTCCACCATTGATAGTCCTGACCCATGGGGGACCCGCGAAGTCCATGTACCGTGGCCACACGACAAACAACTATATATATATATATATATATATATATATATATGTGTGTGTGTGTGTGTGTGTGTGTGTTGCGTTCCGCAATCCGATCCAAAATATGTATATATATGTTATGGTGCGCAACTCGATCTAAAATAAGTATATATATGTTGCGGCGTGCAACCCGATCCAATATATGTATAAAATATGCTGCGGCGCGCAACCTGATCCAAATATATGAGTATGAATGCATGAATGATATCAATGCCAATGAGAATCTATCAATACCAATTGTGCCACACATGGACGCATATCACGAGAATCTATCAATATCAATTGTACCACACATGGACACATATCACAATATCACGAATAAATCACATCCTTTTTCTTTACAAGACAATACCCAATAAATGAGAGATACGGGTCCAAAATCATGATAAGGGAACTCAACAACAAGTCTAGTATCACGCATTGGCAACAAACCAATAGATCATAACAAGGCAACAAGCCAAAATCAAACAATAATACCAACCTAAATAATCCATCCCAACTTCTTAACCGAAGGTGTACATTCTTTCTCAAACAATCACTAACACTACATATGCTTCGCTAACTGAAGTATAACCATAAGGTAAGTCGTAACCTAGCAGGTAGCCTAGCGGGAGCCACGAACAATCACACCTTTACTTTGCCTTTTCGGAGGGCCTCCAAATACTCAAGGTCTATCCATAATCGAATTCTAAGTTAGAAAATAGGAAGAACAATACTCATATTGCTAGGCTATCTTTCGAATCAAAATCAATTATGAAAAAAAGGGAAAACGGGCCCACCAGGGTAAAACAGGTATTTCGAAAGTGAAATCGGTAACCCAATGTTCTAGAAGTTCAATTCTACTGTTCAATTGCTAGATTAACTCAAGAATAGGTCAATATCATCATTCAAGTGAAAACCCCCAATTTGGGTATAAACTCTAACTTTCAATCTTAAATTTCATCAACAATAATGGAAGATTCAAGCCTATTAGTTACTAAATAATTAAATTCCATGCTTAGATTAGTCAAATCCACCAACAATTCTAATTTCGAATGACTTAAACTCAAATAATGAAACAGTCATCAAAACCCATCTTTCCTCTTAAGTTCTATAGAAATTCTAGCATGGATTCAAGCTTAGGAAAGGTAAAGGAAAGAATTCTAGGTTAGGGAACTTACCCATAAGAGAAATCAGCCAAGAACTCTTCAAATTGCCTCAAACGATGCTTAGGAACAATAAATGAAGTGATAGAAAATAAAGGGTTTTAACTAGGCATTAAGTAAGATTTTGGTCCTGTCATTCGCTGCAACTGGTGGACCATCCGCCACGGCGGGCCCGCCACAACAGCCTATACTTCGCTACCACGCGTATGCCATAGCGGGCTAACAGCCAATGTGGCGACTCTCCACAATTCCACACACTCACCGTAGCGAATCATACCTCGTTGCAGCGGGTCCGCTACAACGCTAGGTGCCGCTACAACGGACACTAGACCGCGGAATTTCCTGGTTTTCTCTATCTCGATCTCGAAATTCGACAATCACCCGAGACCTCACAGATACAACTAGACATGCATTTACACAAAAAATTACGCTACGGACTCACTTGCAATCTCGAAATTCCCAACGGAAGTCTATTTAACCAGGTCAACACCCAATTGCCAAATACTAACTTTCCAACTAATAACCTAAAATGCTCCTAAGTGTCTTGGGAACTGAACCGGACATTCCACCAAATCACAATCAACCATTCAGACCTCTTGAAATCAACAAATTTTCGAACAAGGTCCACTTACTCAAAAGCCAACTATTGGTCAAACATTTTTCACTTTAAGGCTCTATTTCATAAAAGATATCATAAATCTCGCCCGATCACCTCGAGAACTGTACTGCCCACCCCCGCGGGTCAAAAACATACTAATAGGGCTCGAGGAAGGGTAAAGGGGGGTAAGTGGGTCAAAAGTGATATAACGATTAAACGGGTCGTTACATCGTCTGATGTGGGTTGAGGTATAAGGAAACTAATATGGACTTGCAAACAAGGGAGGGGCTTTGCGAACTTGGGTAATGGTATAAGGAAACTCTAGTTGATTTCTTTACGAAGGAATTATTGTGTAGCTAACTTGGATGAATTGGCAATGTAGAGATATTTACGCAGCTTTCATTGGAACGGAGGTGCATACTTGATAGTCATAAGAACCAGGTTCTTTGACTAGTTTTCTCATTATATGTATTGTTTGTGCTCGATTGTCCATGCCATAAGTGCATACCAGTAAAGGCATAAGACTTATTAAGATATTGTTCCACTTGGATTTGTCTCAAGCACTTTCTTTTCATAGACAATTGGAGGAGAACTTTGTTTTATTCAGTTCATCTTTCAATTTTTGCGCCTAGCTACTTCTTCTATAAGGGTACGATCGCGTACAATAGATTCTTGTGGTCCGTCCCTTCATAGACCCCATGCATACCAGGAGCTTAGTGCATTGAGCTTCCTTTTTAGCTGTTTCTTCTATCAATGTAGGTTTGTTTTGTTTCCTGCTTCTTCAGTACCCCTTTTTGAACTAGTTTCTTTGTGGGTGTACTTTTGATAGATTGTCTTTGTTGTATTTGTACTATCCTTCAGAGAACCAATTCCTCCACGTGGTTATTCTAAGAATATTTGATTACCATAAGTCTGTGTAGTCTGCCTAATGATTCCTCCTTCTTCCCACACATATTGAGATGACTTTATCGTTGATTTTTCACAACTCATCTTCTTGCTCTATTTCCTTCTTCATATACCAGGTTCCCTGGTGATGATATTTAGGAAGTCAGTTCCTGTTGCCTCTTTTGCAATCTTTCTCTTGTTGAGACTGTTCTTCTTCTCTTTCATGGGAGTGGATGTTGCACAGTTTGCAACTCCCTTTCTTTGGCTTATTCTCCAGCTTTACTTTTCTCTCTTGCCCTGACTTTGAATGTTCAAGGAGCTGCTTCTGATAATATCTTCTTTGGGGATCTTTGAGTCTTGCTCCGTAACTATTGTATCCTTTTATTTTGAGAATCAGGTTGTCCGTGATCGTACTTTTGAGTAGATAGATTCTTATTGCTTATTTTGGACATGTATTGTGTTGCTGCTGATTACCAGCCATAATTCTCTTAGTAACGGATCGAGTTCCTTCACTTTTTGTATATATTTTTCTTGATTGCTACTATAGGCATCTTAGAGGTTTTTACTCATCTGCACCTATGATTCTTGATTCTCAATTTGATATGCTTGTATGGTCTTCATGCTTCCCTCATCTGCTTTGGGAGTGGGGTCTTTGTCATCTAATAAATCCCATACTCCTTTTTTATAGACTTTTGGTAGGAGGAGTATTCTCTTTCGATTTCGACATGTACTAAGACCTTTTCAAATGCTTCCATTTTTCTACTACCTTAGTCTTTTATGTTCGTTTAGGCATAAGTCTTAGGAACACATTTTGAGTTGGGTTCCCTTTTTCTTGAGTAAGACTTGCTTTGTTCCTGAAGCAAGTGACCAGATTCTTCTCCCTTTTGTTGTTCCTCATCTAGTTGTTTTCTTTGATCTGCCCACATCTTCACCCTGCAAATTTTCGGTATGTGTCCAAAGATATTAAAGTAATGGCATTGGAGGTTGAGAGGATTATCTTTGCTGCATTCCATTGTTTATGTATTTTTTAATTTGGATCTATCTCTTCATCCATCTTCTTTTCTTTCTGGAAAGTTTCTAATAGAGTGGTCTGTGTTACCACATCTGAAGCACTTTTTTTCATCATCCTATTTTTTTTGGAATTCTCTGATAAAGTGGTCTATCATTCGACACTTAAAACAATCTTCCTTCTTGCTTTTATTTGTTCCCTTGTTGCAGCTTTGATTCGAGGTCTTCTTCCTTGTTAAGACGAGAACCTAATCCTTGCGATTTTCTGTTTTGTTTCTCGTGTTCTCTTTTTCTTCTTCTAGATTTTTATGACTCTATCTGAGGAGGCTGTACCCCTATATTAATTCCTTTCTTTCAATGCAGAGTTTTTCTAGCATATCGAGGATGGTTTTTGTTAGGATTTCCAATTTTCGTCTGGAGTAAACACCAACTTCTTCTATTATTTCTGAGAGACATTTTTTGCTGACTTCTTTATCCTCGTCATCTTTGTTGCCTTGATTGATCCTTTTTGGAGGTGATGGAGTGAAGTCATTAGCCAAGAACATGTAGCTTTGTTTGTCCTGTATGATAGGTCTTCCATAGGATCTTGATCTTCATCTATGCTGGCCATTAATGCGAGATCTTGTATGTCTTTTGCTGGGGATTGATCTCGGCTTTAATTGATCTTTGAGTTTTCTCTTTTAGCTCAGCATCACATTTTTTATTCTTCCACCATCCACAATATCTGCAACTATAGTAGGATGGTCTTGTGATTGATTGTTCTTCTTAACGTTTTTGAGTTGTAGCAATTTTTCAAGGTACTAGCCTTTATAGAAAGGTCTAGCTATGATACACTTCTTAGGATCACGCTAATCCTATGCACTTTAAGAATCTTGTTCTTAGAGTGGATTGCATAAGAAGGTAATGTAGCAAAATATAAAATCAACACAAGAATTTTCACGTGGAAAACTCAATGCTCAAGGGAATCAAAAACCATGACCTATCTCTTAGAGGGTTTACCTGAATCTCTTTCTCTTCTAAAACTGCAGCCTTGAAAAGGTTACAGATAACCTAAGGACCTGTTCCTTGAACAGCCCCCCTATGATGACAATTTAAACAACGAACGCCTATTACACAATACTTACGAAGGTAAATAGATGGAACCACAAAACCTAAATATGACAAACAAAAAAAACTTGATGATAAATCTTGATAAACTCGGGTTCTTCGTCGTCTGAAGGTTGCTCTCTAAGACGAAGTGTTGATTGCGGTCACTTTAGTCTCTCATTGGAATGTTGTAATTTGTGGTTGTGGTTAAGCTCCAATGCTTGATTGTGTTGTGTTTATGTAGAAGTAGTTGTTTCCCTTGAGTAGTTGAATCCAAACAAGTTTTGGTTTCATTAATTGTACCCGAAAACCAAATCTTGTTTGACTTGGATCTTCCTTCTTTCCTTGCGTATGCGTCGGCAAAGTTGCTTCCTATTTCAATGTTAATTCCATGTTGATCAAAATTATGATACTTTATGAAATATTACCGTAACTTGAAATCCAACCCTTCATCAAATAGGAATCAGTCAATATTTCGTCTCCTTTGATGTCGTCATGAAATAGCTTTTCCAGTCTCCAGTTTCGTGACTATAAGGATCAATTCCTTAGTTGATATGACCATGAGACGACCCAATTCATGGATCATGATGGCACCTATACTATCTCCCCGTTGGCGAACCATCCCAGATCATTAACCATTTTCAAGAAGAAAATGCGAAAGTTGAATATGATAAAGTACTACTAGAATCTTAATAATATAAACAAGTGCAGAAGTACTTAAGTAAATTACAACCCCAAAATCTAGTCTAAACTTGTACAATAGCATCTAAATATTTATTACAAGTATGCAATACTGAATAGTAATAACTGTCTTAAAATAAAACAAAAGACTGGAAATAGGACAGAGGGAGATCTAGAGTTGCTGATAGGACTGTTGGCTCACCCTGAAAACTACAATAGACCACCTCGAGAATCTGGCATGAGGCCTGAAACTAGAACACGTAGCGGTATCTGCACCCAAATAAAGTGCAACAAGTGTAGCATGAGGACAAACCTTAGTACTCTGTAGTATCATAGGCCAACAATGAAGGAAAACACATATACAGAATATAAAGATTGAATTTAAGCACTCATCATATAAATTCAACTTAGCTTCACCAACTATGCCTATTAGATCATATTTCACACTAAGGCAGGTAAGCATGTATCACACAAGGAAGATAGGAGAATAATGAATATATGAATGCGCGAATGCATTGGCCAATATCAAATCTGGTACACACATGCATGCGGTCATTCCGTCTAGTCATGACCCATGGGGGACTCGCGAAATTCATATACATGTCATTGTACCGCCCGAGGTCCTTTTCCTTCGGACTGTGACCACTCACTATACCACCCGACTTTACCGCCGAACTGTGAGATACTCACTCTACCGTACGACTTTACCACCGAACTGTGAGAAAAATATCCTTATCGTTATTCCAGTCCTTATACTATCTCGTATCCTCCTTTTGTCATAACTCATCCAAAATGTACACATAAATAGCAAAATAAGTACAACATCCATAATATCTTATGTTAACAACATTATGAATTTGGAGAATAAATATGTGTCTTCAAACTAGTTACATGTGTCAACTCATAAATCCGGAACAATTTCCTTTCATAATTATATGAGATGTGGAGCAATGAGGTAAGTAGATCAATCATAGCAAATATAAGTCAAACATGGCCTTTAAGCCTACATAAGCAACAACCATACCAACCTAAGTGGATTTAGCAAGACAACCAATGCCCGAAGGCCAAAACATGTTTTCCCCGTCATTATACACTTCTTTTATTCTAATTACCCAACAATATACACCGGTATCCACCGAAGTGCTCATCGCAATCACTAAAGTGGGACCCCATCAATAATTATAAATGATATACCTTCTCCCATCAGAGTCTAAAAGTAAACTGTAACCTACCTCGAGGCCGAACAAGAGCCACGAACCCTCAAGCCAATGCATTTCCTTATCGGAGTGCCTCTGAACGACCAAAATCTATCAAATATGAACTCTACGTTAAACTATGAATCTATACCCATGTTGATATACTTTTTCCGGAACACAAATTAATGAAACCCCAGCCTTAAGGACAAAATTGGAATTTTAGTAGGGGAATAGTTTACCCATAGTCTAAATAATCATAAACCTAGAATTCATGCAATTCTATTCACAATTTAGCCTTCAATTTCATTATTCACCCAAAACCCAAGTTATGAAAAAACCCTTATTCTAACATCTAAAATAGGGATTGGATTGGTAACTAATGAAGGAAATCATGAAATAAGACTTAGATTATGGTCAAGAACTTACCCTAATGAAGAATCTTGAAGAATGCACTTGGAAACACCTAAAATCGAGCTCTAAAACTCCAAAATATGAAAAATGAAGTCTCAAATTGAATTTGGGGAAGAAATACCCCTGAATTCCCATCCTCTTTCGTGATCTCGGTCTGAGACCATGCGATCGCGTAGCTCAACAGCTACGCGGACCAGCCAGCACATCGCCGCTACTCCCCTTTCCCACTCACACTCACACACGCGACCACGAAGCAGCCTCACGCAATCGCGTAAGCCTGTCCCAACAAGGCTCGCGATCATGGCTTCCTTCCTCGTGATCGCAAAGAAGGAAACCGGAGACTGCTGAAACCAATTTTTCTGGTTCCTCCAATCTCTCGATCCGACACTCGAAACTCATTCGGAAACCCTGGACACAAACCAAATATTCAAACTGAGTATAAACGACGCTACAAACTTGCTCGCGCACTCGAAATTTTCAAAAGAGATTATCTCAACCCGAAGTTGACCAAAGTCCCAAAACATCAAAATCCCATAATTTCAACCAATGACCCAAAACACACCCGATCGTCTCGGCACTTGAACCAAAGGCTCAACTAAGAGCCCGTTTGGATGGGCTTATGGCTTTTGACTTATAAGCCAAAAGTCATAAGTTAGAAATTCTAGCTTATAGCTTTTGGCTTCTTTTTTTTTTTTTAGAAATTTTTTTTTTTTTTTTTTTTTTTTTTTTTTTTTTTGGCTTAAGAAGAAGTGGTTAAAAGCTATTTTGATTTAAAAGAACCTAAAATAAGCTAATCCAAATAGGCTCTAAGTCATAAATGACGTTCCGAACCTAGTGAATCGACAAAATTTCAAAAATGACGAAAATAACCCCATATGTTGACTTTGGTCAACCCATTTCATTACTTTAACTTAGAAACCTCCAAATTATCAAGATCAATCCAAAACCTGCCTGATTGCCTCGGGAATTGTGTCACCCCTCCCCGCAAGTCATCAACACTGAAAAAAAAAAGCCACTGGAAGGATAATTTGGGAAAAAGAAAGGGTAAAAGGCAAAAAAGACCTAACAGGTCGTTACAAAACCTTCACTGAATCATTTAGAGATCTGTTTGGATATCTGGTTGTTCATTAAATCCTTCTTTATGTCTCCCTTGATTGTCATTGGGTATTTTGTTTGTCAAACCACCAAAACTTCATTTTAAGCCCATACTCTATCATTAAGCCAGCGGCTACTCAACTTCGCTCGAAAGAAAGTACTTTCCAAGGAAATTAATTATCACTTTACCAAGCTCTTACTGGACCTAAGAGTCAATGCACTTATAAAAAGCTTGGTGCATACGATTTATATGCGCAAACTTTAAGAGGAAGAATTGAAAAATTAGCAAATTATTTTGGAAGATCTGGAAATTAGTGATATGAAGAAGTTACGGAGTCAAGTTCACCCTATGTTATGCACCACGAACGAGAAGTCAGAGAGTCGAGCTCGGTCAAAACAATACACCACATAGAGGTCAAGGAAAGATATATCACAATAAATGCAACCACACAATTATTTGTTACATACACACAAATTTCTTGTTGTGTGTTATTATTTAACCTTCATCAATTAAAGGAGCACAAATCCGTCTCTGGTATATTTCCAGCCTCTCTTTATTCCAAGTGCTTGTTACTGTATCATGTTTTGTCCACTCTCAAGTGCCTTCAAAAGCAAATAACTACAATCTATATATATATAATATAAAGTTAGGCATAGACAAAGTAATGTGGCACCTCTCTACGATCTCCATTCATATTTATCCCTTTTTCTCCTTTTTTTTTTGACTTTTCTCTTTTTATTTTTTTGTTTTTCCTACTAATTTTATGTATCTTTGTAATAACATTAAATGACACAATAATTAATACCCCACTTTTCCCTTTAATTTTTTCAAAACCTCCAAATTTTAATTACCAGGACTTCTTAGTGGACAACAACAGTTTTCATTTTAATTAAGGGATAATCATGCTCTTTCCAATTGCAAGATCAAAAGCCTCAACAGTTTCCCTTTTTCCCATCCTCTTTCATTGTGAATTAACTATCATTGGTCTGTTAAATATATATGTGAAACAGAGAGGAAGGTAACTCTGTGATTGTGAAGGGTTGAAGTTTTATGGATGATCATCACACTTTAAGAAGATTGGTTCCATAGTGTATTTTAAAAAGGTCAGAAATTAGATATTTTGCTTGATATTAATTATTACATCTAACTTTTCTTGCCCTTGTTAGCTAGATTCAAAACGAAAGGAGTTCCTTTTTTAGAGCCTGTTTGGATGAGGCAAAAAAACGAACATGTAACTTTATTTTGTTTTGGATTTATTAGGCGAAAAGTAAGCAATTAATTTTTTTGATTTATTTATCTAAAAACATTAAGAACTTATAAGCCAATCCAAACGGGCTCTTAGTATTTATTTATCTATTAGTTTTACTATTTTTTATTCATTTAATTGAGATGTAATCATTTTTTTGCCTTAGTTTTATTTAACTACTATGAAGCAGCTTAATATTTCATGCTTGCTTGGCGTTTGATTTCATCTTTCTCTGTTACTTTTATTTTATTTTATTTTTACTTCAAATTTTGGCAGATATGAGTTTAAGCATGGAGATTCCGGTAAAAAGATCTTTCTTTTTTCCTTCTATCTGACTATTGTAGTATTTGCTTTGGGCTGAGGGTTTATCGGAACAACCTCTCTACCTTCTCAGTCTATGTACACACTACCCTTCCCAAACTACACTTGTGATATTACACTGAATTTGTTGTTATTGTAGTAGTATTTGCCTTAGAAGTTGAATTCACTTTTCGTATAGTTGACAGTATAGTTAAAATTGTGAGAATTTCTTTAGTGAATTTGGATGAGAGATGAAAGGAAGACACTGAGGTAAGGAATAACAATTAGAAAATAATAATATACGTCACAGAGAAAGGAAAAGAAAAAGGAAAGAGAAAAGATAAGAAGATAGAGAAAAAAAAGGCTATAACAAAGACGAAATGAGAAAGTAAAGAAAATAAATAACACATTGCTGATAGGAGCGTGGCATCCAAACCATCACGATTCAAGTGTGTGATATGACAACCTCTTCTCTTTTTTTTTTTCCCCCGTCTTTCTCCCTTTTTAAACTTTTTCTCTAAATGAAAAAAGAAGAAGCAACTAGCTACAAAATAAGACAAGCTAAATTACTTCTTATACTAGAATTAAATATATCTAAAAATATAGGAGTAATATTTAGCAAAATTCTTCTAAGTTGTATTAAAATAATAAAACATATATTTTTATTTTCTTCCTAAAAACGACTTAAAGTCCTAGCTAGATTAGCAAAAATGTTGAGAAGGAATGGAAGAATATTCATTATCCGCGTCAATAATATGTAAGAAGCATCTACGGATAAATTTTGATTGCCTACTGTTTGAATTTTTGTGATTTGCTAAAGCATCTTCGTGGATGTAAAATTGCAATGGAATTTATTACTGTTTTTATCTTAGGACTGACATCTATCAAACTTTTAATTTTCTTTTCCAAGTCAACAATTCATAAATAGTGGATCATTCCCTCTGTTTTTTGTCAATAGAAACGCAATATACTGACTGGATGATATCATTCCATTAAAAAAAATGAAAGAAGTCATTCTCTTTTTAAATTTTTTCTGTTCTTTTATTTTGTAACCGCGCGAAGCGCGTACCAATTCACTATTATACATCACGTGACAGATAAAAGTAGTCTCACACAGATACATCAACATAGGACGAAACCATCTTGAGGACATAAACAGGATCTCCCACTTTGACAGTCTTTCTCTCCTCTTGTGCAAGGGAATCAACCCACACTAAATTCTGACCAAAGTAAATCTGCATATATCCAATGAAGAAATTAGCAAATAACTGAATATGTCATCAAGTGAATGATGAACACAAGAACTTGTTTGCTTACTCGTCCTTGCTGTTTCTTATTTGTCTTTAAGACTTTATCTGAACGGAACTTCATGAGCGTTTCACTTGGCTCGGGACCTGCTTCTGCGGTTTCTTGATTGATTGTAGGTACCTGAAAGCCGCATGTAAAAAGTCAACAAAGAAAATGAGTGTTTATATTAGGTGATTTAGGATTCCTTTTTCTTTTCAAAAGGCAAGTTTCATATCATTGGAGCTCCATAAGAACCAAGAGTGGCATAACATAAAAACCAGCTATCAATTTGCGGCTCCCTTTTCCTTCAGTCTTCTTTGTTGGTATGTCATTCGAAGAATTTGTCTGCATATCTTTTCTTATTTGCATGCATACTTAATGCTCCCTCCGTCCCAATTTATGTAAATGTGTTTCACTAGACACAGAATTTAAGAACAATCAAGAGACTTTTAAAATTTGTAGTCTAAAACAAGCCATATATATTTGTATGGCTATAAATCATTTCAGTAAGGGTAAAATGAGAAGTTTAAAGTTAAACAGTTACTAAATATAGAAAGACGTCATTCTCCTGCGGACTGACTAAACAGAAAAGAGTGTCACATAAATTGGGATGGAGGAAGTATATTATGCTATGTTGCTGGGACTCTCAGAAGAAGCTGCCGAGTGCGTGTCGGATCCTCCAAAGGCAGTGTATTTTTGGAGGATCCGACACAGGTGCGGCAACATTTTTGAAGAGTCCGAGCAACTTAGATATTATGTGTGTATTTTCATACATTCAGACAAACGCGCTACATGGCATTCCTTGAATCTTCAACAACTGAAAATCCCCAAAATAATGGCAATCATCAAGATTTAGAGAAAGGATAACCTTTACCTTGCAGCGAAAGCATAACTCTGTGCTACCAAATGTATTTTCACCTATTTTGATATCCTTCCATAAATCTTCACAAAATGGATCGGATCCGTCAACGAGGATACTGTGTTCATGTTTCCAACAGTTGAAGGTTATGATTGATGCAAAAACAGAATATCATTTATCTTAACAACCAACAAAACAATAATGATCGTTTATGGTATTTTCAGCAAAAGAGACAGGTTCAACTAAAAGATCCATAGATAAAGATGAAAGAATCAAGCTACTGGATTGACCTCTTTACTACTTCCAAAAATAGAAGTTTCTTTGGTATATATAATCACTATATATAAAGGATTTAATTTCTCCCTCTAAAAGATTGAATAAAAGTGAGAAGATACTTCGGTCTGAAGCGGTTAATTGAAACAGGCTCCTTGAGTTGTTCGTTTAATACATCCAGTGATTTCTGCCAAAGAAAAAGGAAACAGCTTTAGAAAAAGAAAAAGAAAAAAAAAAAAGAAAAAAAAAGATTGAGATAAGATTGCATCTTTAGAAAGGAATGATAAATTAATGCTAACTTGTCTAACCTGGGATATAAGGAGGAAGGGATACGCATCATTAAATTTTATTTTGTACCCAGGAGCAAAATTAGCGTCGGTAGGTCTAGACTCTGATACTGCATGAGCAAAAAAAAAAAAAAAAAGAGTGAAATGACTAAGGCCAGGCGGAGCACGTCCCTATTAGCCAGATGCGCACATCTTTAACTACTTCCTCCATTTCAATTTATGTGTTAATATAAAAAATTGTCATTCTTTTTGGTACAGACTAATAAAGATATAGTGCACATATAAAATGGAACGGATAGTACATACGATTGACTGTTCAAGGACAAGCTTTAAATAAGATACGACTAAAATATGGAGTCAATGACGGTAGAGCAGTCATTGGACAATGGAATAAGTTAAGCTACAAAATTTACCAAATCGGAGACATGAATTGCCATATGCTGAAATGAAAGAATGCACTGTGCAATTTTTGTTACTTATTTGTTTCTGATACTTTTAGCAATCTCGGTTGTCATATTTCGATTCATGTTAGTTGATGGAGAACTAAATCCGCATAATCCAGAGATAAATTAGTATTTCTGAGATTTTTATATTTCTAGACTACATACAGGCTTCCTGAGATATCAACCCCTAAACTGTACGATTCTCTTTGTTGGGATTCCTTTAGTCGGCTTTCTGTTAAACCCCCTTCCCCCTCTATACCCGGGAGGAGGGGAAGTATAGGTAGTTGCAGCCACGTCGAATACAAGTTTTAGAAAAGAAAGCTGCCCAGTGTTTATATTGCTGAAATTATTACATTGATCTTTTGATTTTTAATCGTTCACCCGTTATAAGTCAAATTATCCAACTTACTACAGAAACTGTACATGATGCTAAATTTTAGTGAAGCAGATTGGCTCATTAAAACTACCTAATCTTCATACACGAATTTAGCAATGAAAAGCAGTTGCATGGCCAAGTTGGCAGAGAAAGTTCTTTACAAAGGGGACATAGGAGCATACCTTCATTGAAACGTACGAGACGACTAGGTTTCCCTAGATATTTGGAAAACCAGTTTGATGCTTCATCTCCTTCATCCAAAGCAGAGCCAGACCATTCCCACACTGAGACACCGTTTGCTACTTCAGATGGTTCAACCAGTGGGACTTTCAGCACATCCATACCAGGGGCTCTTATCACTGTCAGAAAAAGGTGGGGTAGATACTAGTGAGCTCACATTTTTTTTTGTGATCATAATTGCCTTATTTTAGAGTTCACATAATGCCTCAATTTGAGGCTCTCGAAAGATATGATGAAGCATAGAAAGTGCAATTTTTTTGTTGGATAAGTGTCAAGAAATGGTGTAACCAGTGGTATTTGGCTTGCTCCTTTTAATGGTATTCACTTTTGAAGGGAAGAAATGATATTTTCTAGTAACTAACTATTTCTCCAATGTGGCAGTAAATTTCCTCATAATCACACAGAGAAAAGAGAAAATGGAAGAGCAAAACAAGGATCATAAAATATATTCTCACTAACCTAAAAATGAGCTTGGATTTGGTTCCCAGCCCTCTGCTAATGCTTCATTAGGCAGTTCAACCTCGACTAGAGCAAGCGACGGCTCTACTCTTTGAGTACATGCTCTGCCTTTTGAGTTTACAACTACCCACTGCCGATCCCATCGAAATCCTGAGTACAAGCACAAGAATTGATTGCTGGGTTCAAGAGTCAAAGTGATTAACTTAACTAAGAAATTTGTATGAAATTTTTGCGTACCAATGGGTTATAATACCTCACTAAGATTTTATGCTAAAATTCATTTTTTGTGAAATTTGTAATAATACAGGCATGCTACCATACATATGCAGTAACTCATTACATACCAGGCTATAGCATCTACCATTTTGCATCATATACTAATGGAAAATGTTATAATACAAAACAATGAAGTTTCTACATGATAATACTTTTATTATTCTTCTATTGCTAACTACAGGCCAGGACAATAGTTTAACTAAATGGCCAATCAATTAAAGATTATTAGGCATTGGTGATTCTTTTTTTGTTTGATAAGGACTAGGCATTGGTGATTCTTTTTTTTTTTTTTTTTTTTGATAAGGACTAGGCATTGGTGATTCTTTTTTTTTTTTCTTTTTTTTTTGACAAGGACTAGGCATTGGTGATTCTGTTTTTTTTTTTTTTTTTGGTGATAAGGAAGCCGAATTGAGAATTCAAACCTTGATCTGAACTTAATTTTAAATGAATGATTTACAGAAAATTGCGGAAGCCTCAGTTAGGGACCTGCAAGTAGTTTGCAACCCTCTTTTTTGTCCAAAGTTTACACTTCCCCATATCTTCATTTTTTTTTTAAAAAAAAAAAAAAAAAACATTTCAATGGTAATAGCTGACAGGGGTATCATAGTATGGCTTTGTCTTCTACAATTTACATACCCATATCTGGTTGGAAGAAAACTGAACTACAATATGAGAATATCTTAAGTGGAGCCAGATATTGTATTCATTCTATTAGTGTGTAAATCACAGTTTCCGATTGGCTTCAAATTAACCTAGGCAGAGGATCAATATCCTCAGTATCAAGCACAAAAAGAGGGCAGCTAAAATGTCCAGCAATTTCACATGGAAGAAAAGGCTGACATGCATAGAAAATATGCCATTTCAGCATGCCCAAAAAGCTTATAGCATTAGTTCTATTAGCAACAACCATACATAGAAGATTCTGCAAATTGAAATTTCCGGAGAGCAAAATGGCTATTTTGCAGCCAAATGCCTCATTTAACCCTTTTTATCCTTTCTAATTGAGGTCCGGTTCCTCTTGTTCATACTTAGCACCAAGAAAGTGTGAGTTACATACAAAGTGTTCCTTATTAGCTATGTATGTACTGAGCTATTAAAAACAATTTCTAAATCATTTACAATATTCAGCCTAATGCCTATACCAAAAAGACGAGAAATGAAGGCAGTCATACTTTAGCTCATGCAAAGATCTCCTATATCCTTCAAAATATAGATTGATCCTTCTCTCCATAATACTTATGATGCATAAAGGGATGGTATTCCTAGTTTTCCATTCATCTCTCTAGATTCTACTTCTCTACTGACTGCAAAAAGATTGCCTCAAGGTCTTAGGCATTACCCATTTGACTTCAGCGACATTCAAAAATAAATAGATGATCCACATAAAGCATCTCTAATGATGTGAACCCCCTTCTCAAGTGTAAAGCAGGCTTAATGTTCCACAATCCACCCTAAACATGCAACTCTAGGAAGGGAATCATTTGCCATTGCCAATTTTTACTGTTGCATCTGCAAAGTTTGTTGCAACTTAGCAGTGTTGTCTAACCTGATTTAACTGTCTAGCAACATCTACTATTCTTTGACCATCTAAAGGAATCAGCCACTTGCGTTGACGATTAAAATGTTAGGTTACACTCTTTTAGCCCATTTTAGCGCAACACTTCCATTATTAGTTATGACACTCCCATAACTGTATCAATCATCATACTTTGAGCAGGTGAAAGGGGTTATACTAATTTGGGCTGATTTTGACAGAACCAGCGATATTTAGAGTTAAGTAATATTAAGTCATCATCTTTGCCGAGGGTTCAAGTTGGTGAGTGTTTATGCTCTCGATAAGCATCCTATCAGCAACTTTAGTGCGGCAAAAGCTGAAATCAGAGGGCTGGTTCTACCAGAAAGCAGCCACTTAATTGGTTAGAAATCAGCTCTTCTAATTACTATAATAATCCCTCCATAACATTTTACGTGAAACACTTTTCTTTTTAAGGAGCCGTTTCGCCATGAGAATTATTCACTACTTTTTGGAATATTTTTTCACTTTATTTCAAAATAGTGATAGGTTTTAAAATTTTCAAATCCTGCTTCCAGTTGGATTCCAAATTTGAAAAAGTGCTCCAAAACTGTTTTTCAGCCGTATCTTCGTAAATTTCAAATAAAGTGATAGCTTGTCTCTTTTGCAAAAAGCATAACAAAACACAACTGCAACTTCATAAATTCCAAATAAAGTAAAAATTACAATGGCCAAACACCTACTTAATATTCTCTTGATATACTTATGAATTGTTGGACCCACTTGGGGTGTGTTCGGAATGAAGGAAAATGTTTTCCAATTTTTCTCATGTTCATTTGGTAAAAAATTTTGATAATATTTTCGTTAAGAAAACAAGTTCCTTGAAAATGAGGAAAAAAACTTCCCTAATGAAATTAGAGAAAACAAGTCCCACAAATGTCATTCCACCCCCCCAACCACAACCGAACCCAACCCCACCGAACCCAACCCCAACGACCCACCCCACCAAACTCCAACCACTCCCACCACCCCACGCACCACTCCACCCCCACCCACCACCAACAACTCCTCCACCACCCAACCGTCCCCCCCCCCCCCAACCCCCTCCAATTTTTTTAAAAGAAAAGTTTTTAAATTTTTTTTTAAATTTTCTACAACACCCAACCCCCTGGGACCCCACCTGCACCACCCTCAAAAAAATTTAATTTCTTATTTTAAATTTTTTTTTTTTTTGGTTTTGTACGCCACCCATCCCCTCCCCCCCCCCCCGGCCCCCTCCCCCCAACACCCCACCACCCCTCCAAAAAAAAAAAATTTTGTTGAAAAATGTTTTCTTTTTCTGTTTTCTACACCAAATACTCCCACCCCACCCCCCCCCCACCCTCCATGCAACCCTACCCCATCCCGAATTTTCTACTTCATATATTTTATTATTATTATTATACTTTTATAAAAAAAAAATTATAAAAATGGAAAATTTGTGTGGCTAAATTTGGTGTGGGGTGGGTGGTGGGGGAGGGTTGTGGTTTGGGTGGGACAAGGCGGCGGGTGGGGGTAAGAATATTTTTTTTCAATTTTAAAAAAAATATAATTTGCTATATGGTAATTTAGATATATTTGCTAAATGAAAACAAAGTAAAACAAAACATTTAAAAAGTAAAATAAAAGAAAACAGGCATATCGTATAAGAGAACAATTTACGTGGCAAACATCAAACCAATTGATACATGATATATTTTGCAGATAGACTAAATAAAACATATGAACTAGAAAATTGGTAGGGGGTGGGGTGGTGGTGTGGGGTAGAGGCAGGTGAAGATAAAGTGCGTTTGGAGGTGCTGGTTGGGTAGGGGTGAGATTGATGGGTGGTGGAGGGTGGATGGTGGGATGGGTTGATGGGGGGGCTAGAGTGGGTATTTTTTTAAAAATGTTTTCTACTATCAACCGAACTTGAGAAAATAAGTAAAATATTCTCTCATTTTTCAGGAAAATATTTTTCATGGAAAACATTTTTCACCATACCGAACACATCCTTGATACAATGGAAAAACATGTGAAATCTTAGCTGCTACTCATTTAAAAGGATAATTTTATTACTTTGCATATATTTGAATAATTTGTATGTCCAAAGTCTTGTTTAATTTAATTTCCTAAACTTTGCATCAAATCAAACAATTTCACATAATATGGAACTGAGGAATGTAATTCATACCAGTAGAAGAAAGGGGTGCTTCAGAAACTGAAATGCCACGGCATGATTTCACTGGGTATATGAAAATTGATTTAACTTGTGCAGCTGCTACTTCTTTACCATCTGCCATACCGACAAAGAAAGGAAAATGAACTTTCTCACTTAGGTACTTTCAGTTGTTCAAGAAAATGTGAATGAAAAAGCTTGATCAACTTATCATTTTCAGCTTATCCGGTTCCTTGTCGCCTCCTTTGGCTTCATTCGTTTTGTCTTACCTAAGGTTTTATTGTAATAATTTTACTAGGAGTTTAAATAATAAAATTCAATATTTATGAGCAAATAATATCAACAAATATTGAAGTTTGAAACCCTGTCAACCTTAATAGAAATTTAATGGTGCAATATTAAAAATAATTATCTATTTTTATTTGGGGTGTACGTAATTATTAATTATTGGTTGGTTCAGTTTTTAAACACCAAACCAAACCAAATTCGTTTTTTAAAATTTATACACCATAAATATTAAAAATTCGGGTTTTTCTCAGTTTTCTCGGGTTGTTCGGGTTGTTTGGTTTTCTCGGGTTTTTCAGGGTTATTTTCGGAATAGTATTGATACAAAACATATAAATTTTCCTTCAAATATTTCTTTAGTCCTAGTAAGATACAATTATATAATTAAGGTGTTTCTTAAGAAAATAACACAAAATGTGAGAAGAGTGATGACATTGTATTAAAATATTCAACAAAAGCTAATATAATCGGTTAAAATAAATATTGCTAATTAACAAGCCATAAAAGAAAATGACCATAATCTAAAAATACTAAGTCATGCTAAAATAAGTATTACTTACATGACAAAGAAAAAAAACTTAAGTTATGTATTTTTACAAAAAACTTAAGTTATGTATTTTTACTCTGTAAATCAATTATGCAAAGCTAAAGAATAGATATCCAACATTATTGTCATTCCTAGTGGTAAATTGAATTTCTTTTGTTAGGATTAGTGTTGAGTTGGTTTTGGTTTGGACTTTATTTGAGTTACTAACATTCATAGGATATAAAAATATGACGTTGTAAAATTAAGTTCAGAGTTGAATAATATGATAATAGATAAAAAAATTACGAAAAATTTTAAGAAATATTTATAAATTACTTTACAAATAAATATTTTTATGTATAAAATATTTTAAAAATTGAATACATGTAATGTTGGGTTGGTTTGGTTCGGTTTGACTTTTTTTAGTTAAAACCAAACCAAACCAATTATGGTTCAACTGTTTTTTTTTTCACCAAACCAAGTCAAACCAAACCATTAGTCGGGTTTTTTTCTCGGTTTATCGGTTTGGTGCGGTTTGTCGGTTTACTTTGTACACCCCTAGTGCAAACAAAAAAAGTACTCCTTCCGTCCATTTTTGTTTGTTCTATATATTAAAAATAATTGTCTATTTTATTTGTCCGGTTTGAAAAACAAGAAATAATTTATCATCTCATACCTATTTTAACCTTATTATTAATTATTGGATTAGAAAGTTCAAGGAATTTCTAGTGGATGCACAGCTTTTATAGTATGTTTTATCGATTTCAATCATTAGATGACTTAATTATTGTCATTCTATTTATGGTTTTTTAAGGGTGTGCCAATTCAATATAGAACAAGTAAAAATGGACGGAGCAAGTATAAACAAAGTCATCTTGAAAAATGTATGGGGGGAAATCTAGGTTATTAGGCGCTCTAATCGGAGCATGCCACGTGGAGGCATAGGGCTTAATGGGGAGGAGATTGTAACACCCCGTACTTTCGTACTGAGGTTTGACGCGTAAGATGGGGGTTTAATTGAACTAATATGGGGAGTGTAAGAAGTGTTTTGAAATACCTTTCCATCCATATAAGGATCAGGTCAATCAGAGTTATGTACAACAAGTTATGCACGTTTTACTAAAGCTATCAGTGATGCTCGGCCACGGGCACTCAACGCGAGCAGACTGGCTTCCCAGGGCCATGTCACGCACGGATAGGCAGTGAAGCTAAGCCCATTGCTTGCACGAGCGCATGCGCGCGCAGGCGTGACACACGCTGCTGGGCACGCAACGCGTCCTCCTTAACATGTGACCCCTGCAACCTTTTTAAGTGCCTTTTTCCTGATTTTTCATTCCATTCTTCACTTTTTCAAACCCTAGCACGAATTTTCTCTCCTCTCCTCATCCTCCTGGGAGACCATCGAGGTAAGTCCCTCCCAAATATTTCTAAGTAACTCTAACGATTATACATGGACTATTAAGAAGATTCTACTCTACAATCCTAGGGTTTTTCAAGAAAACCCTTCTCAAGTATTCTTGTTCAGATTTTTAGGATTCTTCTTCAAAGTTTGGATCTCTATCCACGTGTGGGAACATCATTGTTCTTCCCCACGCCACGTTTAATCCACGAAAACACGTTTTTGTTTTAGAAGCCAGGGTTTTTACACTAGTTCATGGTAACCCTAGATACATGTACAACTATATACTATGCTCAATTATGGTTTCAATAGTTGAATTCATGATATGCCACTACAATTTGCCATGAACCTGTCCCTAATCCATGAATACCCATGCTTTGAATTCCATGGGTTCTCAATTAAAAGTCATGAAACAATATTACTCTACTCCATGAATCCTACGTGCTTTTCATGCTTTACACAAGTTATATCATATATCTATATACATGTTATATTATACTTACAAGTCATGTTTACGACTCATGTTTACAAGCCATGTCTACAAGTCATGTTATACAAATCATGGGCTTTCAACTAATCATGTTCACGTTTTTGGGAGTAGCATAAGTTTACCGAGAATGTGCCGACTACCTGAAACTACATATGCCAACGTAGGGTAAGGATCGCTCCGTCCAGTTAGAACGATACCATCAGATTATTGATTGGTTCCTTTCATGTCATTTTCATGTCTCATACCCCGGCAAGCTATGGTATTGCTCTGCTGGTCGGGCCAGTACGAACTTCACGTGCTCGCACTCAGAAAGTTTGTGAAGTGGGTGTGTTGTTTGAAAGTCGCTGCCTTAGTATTTATTTCTTCATTTCGGGATTGGACCCCATTTTACACCAATACTCTTCTAGAGCTGGTGGGAGAGGAATTCCAGAGCATATTCATGGCCATTGGGAAGGGTAAGTCTACGAGTCCGGAACCAAAATGGGGTAAAAAAAAGTGTAACAAAAGTACCTTTAACGCAATATTTTACTGCGCTAAAGGACTTAACAGTAACGGCGCGGTTAAGTCCTTTAGCGTAGTAAAATATTAGGTTAAAAGAGCTCTTCCTTTTTCTTTTTTTTTTCTTTTGGTTAAACTCCTCTTTCGTTTACATTTTCACACTTTTTTACGTAATTTACCCGTAGATTAATCATGCTTCGAGACTCCGAAACTTGAATATTTTATATAGAACCCTACTTATTTTTGTGCAATTAATAAGGGAAGCTCAATACATCAAGGATAAGCAAAACTTCGGATTGTAATTTTAGTGGTTTTTTTTCCCCTGAAAACCACCAAAATGGTGGATATTTATTGAAAAAAGAAAAAGGTCTGTACAGAACTAGCCAAATAGCTAGTTAGAAAATAACAAGAAAACAAAAATGCAATAACAAAATATACATAAAACAAAGCTAGAATTCATGTAGTCTTGACTTACATCCATCTTTCTCATCTCCAAGCTCTCACCAGATGAAATGGATTCAAACCACTTGAATTTTCTTCGGTAGGCTGCGGTTTGTAGCCTCACTTCCCGTAATTTCTGCCGATGAAATGCAAATGAACATATCCGATGTGTCTTTGTCTTGGGTATATAAGTTTACATTTAGCCTCATCTGTTTAAGTTATCCGGCATGGGGATGAGCATGCATGCACACTAATACCACCCATCCTGAACTTCTCAAACAGCTAGACTAGATGCAGGAACAACTCTCCCACAGCCTTCCATCATACACCTGCTAAGGTAAGCAGTTTATAAGCATTTAAGCAAATCAGTTGTTGGAAACTCTAGCGTCTAATGCATATCTGATTCTCAGATTTGGAATCTAAGCTTTATCAATGTTCAATAGTTTCCTAGCCATAGAAGGTAGCTCCTGAAAAGTGTTAAATTGCTGTGTACACAGTAAAATCAAAAACATAGTTAGCTAAAAAATGCGCGGCCAGTTTCCCTCTATATATGTGCTCCACTTCAAAGTCTCCGCTCTTATCAATCTGTGATGTCCTTTAACATCATATTAACACGCCGTGGAACTTCCCATGTTCCTCTAATGAACATCTTCATGGCTAAGGAGTCAGTTTCCACCAATAAAGGATACAACTGATGTTCCATACAATACTCAATTCCTTGCTTGATGGCCACAGCTTCAGCAACTAAATTATTCCCATCTGCAATCTTTTGAGTTGCTTTGCGTATACTGGTACCTCCATTATCATCCCTAATGCAAAAGGCCACTTTGAATTAGGACTGGATTTCCTCTTGAAGCACCATCAAGGGGGGGATGTGCACTTATACCAACCAACAATACAGCACTCTCCATGTCACAATTGTGCACTTCGAGATTGGTCTAAAAGCTGTTCAAAGTAATCAATAATATCGAGCCACTTATGAGGGATGTTCGCAAGTGGATACCCACTTTTCAAGCATAGAAGAGAATGTTTTGAGAAATTTCATGGATCACCCTATGCATAGACATTGAACCTTCATGAAGCTTTGTGTTTCTCCATTTCCATAGTTGCCACATGATCGTTCCTGGTACTGCTTTAATGATAGGTGTCGAAAAATTATAATGACAATTAGTATTCCACCATATTTGCGCTACTTGTTTCACAGAGCAATTCATTTGTATACCAATTGAAAAGTTGCTAAATACCTTCCAGATATATTGTGCAACTTCACCATTCAGAAATAAATGATCACTGGTTTCCTGCTATGGATTCCTACAACAACAGCACCTAGATACTACATTTATTCCAATGCTAGCTAGCACTTCATCAACAGGCAGCTTAAACTTCCGTAATCTCCATAAGAAAAAGGATATCTTGAAAGGGACCCCTTTTATCCACATCTGTTATACACTATAGAGATTTCAGGCACTTGACATAGTAAACTTCCTAGAGCTAGTCATCATCCACCATGCCTTGTCCCACAAAGTTGAACTTTCCTTCATCAGAAGCTCCTCTTGAATATGATTAACAATTTCACCTAGTAGTAGTTGTTGTAGCTTATGAAAATTCCAATCATTTCCATCTAGCAGTTCAGATACATCTTCCACACTTTCATTAATGACTTGATCAGGTAATGTATAGTACAAGGCTCCTAATTTTGTCCAGTTGTCAAATCAGACATTAGCAGCTCCACTCTTAGTTTCCTACCATATTTCTTGTTCTATACTATCTCTTTCTTCTAATATCATCTTCCAACTCCGTACCTCTCTTCCATTGGACATATTTTTTTAGAGGATATTGCTTCTTCGATTTGTTCTATAGGTAATTGGCCGATAGTGAGTTTGAGGTTCTAAAATTCCACCATAATTTAGCACATAATGCCTTTGACACATCAAACAAGGATCTGAAGCCCAAACCACCCTCCTCCTTAGAAAAACACATATTAAGCCATGCAGACCAATGCCTAGATTTGACCTCTTCTTTATTACTCTATAAAAATTTGGCAAAAATCGATGTATTTCCTTGATAACACATTTTGAGGTTTCGCGCCGATAATAGATGTATAGGGACAACTTTGAAAGTACTTGATATCGATGTTTCTCGACCTTTCCACTCTTCTAGGTGATAGCGATCTCCATTTCCAAGCTTAAAAAAAATTTATTCTTCACCTTTTAATAAGTTCAAAATAATATGTTTTCCACTTCCTAGCATGAGAAATTTGGCACCCTAAGTACACCAAAGGAAATGAACCTCTTGAAAAGCCTGTAGTTGCTAGCACCCCTTGTACAATATTCTGTGAAACTTTAGCAAACATGTAAAAGGAACTTTTTCTTTTGTTTATCAGCTAACCAGACACCTTCTCATAATCCTGTAACACCTTCATGATCATGTTTAGTTAATCATTGTCTGCTGAGGCAAAGATTATGGTGTCATCTGCATATGCCAAGTGGTTAAGATTGGCACTCCATTTTGGCATCCATAACCTTTAAATTCGAGAGATTTCAAACAATGAATTCAAGGCTCTTGTCGAACCTAGAAGGTGCTCTGAGATAAAATGAACAAAGCAGGTGACAAAGGGTCACCCTGCTTGACACCCCTAGTTGAGTGAAAGAAGCCATGAGGTTGACCATTAACTAGCACTGAGTACCAGTTATTAGCCAACAATCTCCATACTAAGTCCACACTCCTTTCTGCAAACCCCATCTTCCTGAGCACCTTAGTTAAAAATAACCATGATACTCTATTATAGGCCTTAGTCATATCAAGTTTCAAAACTACATTTGTAGGTTTTCCTCTCAATCTGATGTCAGCCACAATTTCCTGAGTCAATAAGACATTTTCAATGATGTTTCTCCCTTTACCAAAACCAGACCGATTAGCTGAAATGAGCCTAGGAAGAATATGATCAATCTTATCATGTAACATTCTAGAAATTATCTTGTTTATGAAGTTGCTAAGGCTTATTGGCCTTGTCACGACCCGACTAGGGCCATGACGGGTACCCGGAGCTGACTACCGAGCACCACTCATTATGCTAATCATTAGACCTAACCTGAACATACACGATCTCTAAGGCAACACACATATATACACATAAGCCCTCACGACTGCAAAAATGATATACAAAAATGTACACTGATGTATCCGTGAGACAACTACTACCTACGCATCCGTAGCTACGAGCCTCTCTAGAGTGCGAGACATAAGGACGGGACAGGACCCCGTCGTGCCCAAATATATACACAAAAGAATGTATCAACAAATGGCACCTCCGGAATAGTGGAGTGCTCCTATGAATCTGCCGAGTAGCTCCTAAGGATCTAGGACGCTTCCCTGTCTACCTGTGGGCATGAACAGAGCATCCAAAAAGAAAGGACGTCAGTACGAACAATGTACTGAGTATGCAAGGCATACACAATAACATGATAAAGAGATGCGAGAATATAAGACAAAACCCCGGTAACACGCCATCCGTATACGATTGCCTCTTGCGTGGAGTCATGCATGCTAACTCATATAATAAACAACATCATATCATGTAAACTTATGTATGTAACTGCCCGACCATATAAGTGCGGTGTGATCATCATTAGCCCGCATCTAGGCCTCCCAAGTCCGGGGTAACCATCTCATGCCGCCCACCAGTGGTGTCTGCCCATGCCATCTAGACATGGTGTATATGCCGCCCGCCTTAGCGGTGTATGCCTGGCCATGTAGGCGCGGTATAATCTAATCATCATATACTTATCATAAAGCATGCATTAGAACTCAAATACAAACTATAACTCTATCGGGGTGACGTAAGGTCAAGAACCCCCGATTCCATTATGGAGTAGTCATGATCATCATGCCTAGCATTATAAGGTAAGTCTAGCAACAATGAATAACATCAAGGAATCATTAGCTTCATAAGAATATCATATCATGAGCTTTAGGGTCTCTAGATTTAGATTCATCGTCATCATTATCTCATTTATAGCACGTCTCTTATCATTATCTTATGAGTAGCCCCTGATAGCCATAGACTTATAATTTTCGGAATATGAGAAAGTCATGGAAAGATAAAGGAATGTCATATTATAGGAATCATCCCTTAGGAAAAGAAGGGACTAGCCTCACATACCTTTACGTCTCGCTAACTTTGTCAATTAAATGCTTCCCTCTAATGTTCACGATTCTACATTCAAGAGAATTCGTACTAAGGTTAGATAACCGGAACGTACTTAAGCTTAAGCTAAAGCTAATGAAAATTGGGTAGCATCTCCTTTGTTTCTATAACTTCCTCCATATAATAACCAACTTCCGAACATCAATAACAACACTACAATATCATAATCAATAAACTTCGTTAAGTTAGTCATTATTCAATTCTCAAAATGCCCTCTCAAAGTCATTCATAACCATAGCCATAATACAACACCACATTCCTCCCCATATAATGCTTATTCAATATTCTTAATACTATTTATAACAAGCTTATACTCATAACATGTCAAGAACTAGGTTTCAAGTCAAGTTACTATTCAAGAATACCATTAATTTGACATTTGAGCTCTATATTTTACTTTCCTCCTCAATCCAAGCCTTTCAACCATTCAATATTCTTAATAACATGAAATGATCATAAAACTCACCTTTGATTATGTAGGAATGGGTTTCGGATGGAAATGTTTCACTTGGTGAAAACCCTAACTTCAATTCCAAAGAGATTTCTAGCTTCCATCAACCCTAGTTAGCATTCTTGCACTTGATTCTACTAGTTTTTTGTATTTGATCTTTGATTTCCCTTGAATTCATGTAAATGAAGTGTGTGGAATATTCTAGAGGTTTTGAGAGAAGTAGAGGAAATCAGAAATGAGAAATAAGACCTCGGGTCATCCTTTTATAAAAATTTAAAAGCTGCCCGACGGGAATTATACGGACCATTATACGGTCCGTATAATGTTATACGGTCCGTATAAGTGACCGTATAACTCCATCAGTGATGGCCCTTCACTGTAATGGTTATACGGACCATTATACGGATCGTATAATAGTATACGGACCGTATAAATGGTTGTATAATCCACCTTCTCTCCGAACTTATTCTCGTCATTTCTTTTGATCTCCAATCCTTATGGAACCTTCTTAGCACTTGTTTAACACTTCATTAACAATCTAAGGGGAGTTATAACTCTTCCTCAAGATATCATTAAGTCAACATTAGCTGGGTACTTTGCAAAATTCTTCCAAAACACGACTTATACCTTGCCTTCCCCAATGAACTTTCTTCTCCTGCCTCAAATGTCTTTGGAATCTTAATAAGAATCGCCAAGTAACCTTTCTTACTTGTAGGGACATCGCATACATCTCACCCTGCGTTAGTCTATCTACCACACGATGACATGAAATTTTTCGAGGTGTAACACTCTTCCCCCTTTAAAAACATTCGTCCTCGAATGTTAAGTTCTCGGGAATCCTACAGAAATTTCGCCAAAGTTTCCTCTGTAACATGGAGCTACCATCCTGTCACAACAGCCCATAATAACATCGCCTCATAGGGCTACAACACAATAGCAAGAAAATATGGCCACACACGACCAAAAGCATTAAAAGATAGTGTTACATACCTTATGATAATGGCGTTTCATCTTGAATCCCTTCTGGGTGTGGAAACAATTGCGGGTACTTGGACTTCATGTCTTCTTCCGCTTCCCAAGTCATTTCCTCTCGGTTATTATTTCTCCACAAGACCTTAACCGAGGCTACCTCTTTATTTCTAAGTTTCCGTACTTGCCTATCTAGTATAGCAATGGGTACCTCCTCATAAGCCGACTTTTTCGTAACTTAAACATCATCCACCGGCACGATTCTAGTAGGGTCTCCGACACACTTACGGAGCATTGATACATGGAAAACTGGATGGACTGATTCAAGTTCTAGAGGTAAGTCCAGTTCATAAGCTACTTGGCCTATCTTGCGGACAATCTTATAAGGTCCAATGTATCGAGGACTTAATTTTCCCTTCTTGCCAAATCTCATCACGCCTTTCATTGGTGATACCTTCAGGAATACCCAATCATCGACTTGGAATTCTAAGTCTGGCCGACGGTTGTCCGCATAAGATTTCTGGCGACTTTGGGCTGTCAATAATCGATCTTGGGTAACTTTGATCTTTTCCACCGCTTGTTGAATCAACTCCGGACCTATTAGTTGTATCTCTCCTACTTCAAACCACCCAATTGGGGATATACACTTTCTTCCATATAGACCTTCATATGGGGCCATCTGAATACTGGAATGATAGTTGTTGTTATATGCAAACTCAATAAGAGACAAGTGATTATCCCAGCTACCTCCGAAATCTAGCACACATGCCCGTAACATGTCTTCCAAGGTCTGAATGGTGCGTTCAGCTTGTCCATCAGTTTGTGGGTGAAATGCTGTGCTAAGTCTCACTTGAGTCCCCAAACCTTCTTGAAAAGACTTTCCAGAATTTAGCAGTAAATTGTGCTCCTCGGTCTGTGATAAAAGATATCGGGACACCATAAAGTCGCACGATCTCTTTAAGATACAACCTTGCATAATCTTCTGCCGAATATGTGGTTCTGACTGGAAGAAAATGAGCTGATTTCGTGAGTCTGTCAACAATCACCCATATGGAGTCATATTTTCACCGAGAACGAGGCAAGCCTACAATGAAATCCATGTTAATCACTTCCCATTTCCAGGCTGGAATAACCATGGCTTGTAACAATCCTCCAGGCTTTTGATGCTCAATTTTCACTTGTTGGCAATTTGGATATTGAGCTACAAATTCTGCTATGTCTTTCTTCATTCCATCCCACCAATATATTAGCTTAAGATCGTGATACATCTTTGTCGCTCCTGGGTGAATGGAATACCGCGAGTAATGAGCTTCTTCTAGAATCCGACGACGTAGTCCCGCAACATCTAGAACACATAGCCTGTCTCGATACCTAAGAACTCCATCTGTAGAAACTTCAAATGACGACTTCTCTTTCTCAGGAAATGTATCTCTACAGTGACTCAACGGGGGTCTTCATATTGGCGCTCTCTCACCTCCATATCTAAGGACGAAACAGCTGGGTTGTGAATACCAACTCTTGCATCGCCCGAATCAATTAGACAAACTCCGAGGCTGGCTAGCTAGTGAAGTTCACGGATTAATTCTTTCTTCTCCGAAGGGACCTCACATAGACTACCCATTGATTTGCGGCTAAGTGCATCAGCTACTACATTCGCCTTTCCGGGGTGGTATAAAATACTCACATCATAATCTTTTAATAGTTCTAACCACCGCCTCTGCCGAAGATTCAACTCCTTCTGTTTGAAAATATATTGGAGACTCTTGTGATCTGTATAAATATCAACATGAACGCCATACAAATAGTGTCTCCACATCTTTAGTGCATGAATAACCGCAGCCAATTCGAGATCATGAGTTGGATAATTCTTCTCATGTTTCCGCAACTGCCGGGAAGCATAGGCAATGACTTTACCGTGCTGCATCAACACACAGCCCAATCCAACACCAGAGGCATCATAATAAACAACATACCCATATGGTCCTTCTGGAAGTGTCAAGTTAACTTGTCCTTCAATTCCTGAAAACTACGTTCACAAGCATCGGTCCACTGAAATTTTGCTGATTTCTGAGTTAGCTTCATTAATGGTGCTGAAATAGAAGAGAATCTTTCCACAAATCTCCTATAATAGCCTGCTAATCCCAAGAAGCTACGGACCTCTGTAGGTGTTGTGGGCCTTGGACAAGTCTTCACAACCTTTATTTTCTAAGTATCAACTCGAATGCTGTCAGCTGAAATGATATGGCCCAGAAAAGTTATAGAATTCAGCCAGAATTCACATTTCAAAAATTTAGCATATAACTCACGAGTTCGAAGAATCCTAAGGACAATACGCAAATGGTCTACATGCTCTGCTTCTGTCCAAGAGTATACTAGGATATCATCAATGAACACGATCACAAACAGATCTAAGAGAGGCCTGAATACATTATTCATCAGATTCATAAACACCGCCGGAGCATTAGTCAACCCAAATGACATCACCCGAAACTCATAATGGTCGTATCTGGTTCTGAAAGCTGTTTTGAGAATATCTTCTTCTCTAACCCTCACTTGGTGATACCCCGATCTTAGATCAATTTATGAAAACCATTTGGCACCCTGTAATTGGTCAAACAAATCATCGATTCTTGGAAGCGGATATTTATTCTTTATCGTCACCTTGTTCAGCTGCCTATAGTCAATGCACATCCGTAGGGAACCATCTTTCTTTCTCACAAATAGGACAGGTGCTCCCCACGGTGATGAACTGGGCTTAATAAATCCTTTCTCAAGCAAATCTTTCAATTGCGCCTTCAGCTCTTTCAACTCTGCAGGAGCCATTCGGTAAGGAGGAATAGATATAGGCTTGGTGTCCGGCAACACATCAATAGCAAAATCAATCTCTCTTTCCGGAGGAAGGCCTGGAAGTTCATCTGGAAATACATCCGAAAATTCATTTACTATCGGGACAGATTGAAAAGTCGGCGGCTTTGCTTCGGTGTCATGAACTCGGACTAGATGATAAATATAGCCTTTGGCGATCATCTTCCTCGCCTTGAGGTAGGAAATAAACCTACCTCTTGGGGACGCTGTATTACCTTTCCATTCAAGCACGGTCCTCCCTGGAATTGGAATCGAACTACTTTCATTCTGCAATCAACATTGGCATAACAAAAGGCCAACCAATCCATGCCCATAATTACATCAAAATCTAACATTTCCAGCTCGACCAAATCGACTTTAGTCTGACGATCACATACCACAATCACACAATTTTTATATACTTGTCTAGCTATTACTGGATCACCAACCGGATTAGATACCTCGAAAGGTTTAATTGGCTCGGGTTCCACCCCAATGCGGCCAGCAATATAAGGAGTAATATAAGACAACGTAGAACCCGGATCAATCAATACATAAACATCGTGAGAGAATATGGATAGTATATCTGTAACCATATCAGGGGAGGACTTAAGATCCTGACGTCCGGCTAAAGCATAAATATGGGGCTGGGTGCCACCTGAACTTGGTGCTCCCCTCTGCCCCTACCGCGGCCTGCGAAATCTGGGGAGTCTGCCCTACCGGGCGCACAGACGAGGAAGAACCAGTTGCTGATCCTGTGGGCTGAGCCCCAACTCTACCACCCATCGATGGACAATCTCGCATCATATGCCCAACCTGACCACAGGCATAGCAAGCATCTGAACCTCGGCGACACTGACCGGAATGTAATTTACCACACTGGCTATATCGCGGCACCAATGGTCTTCGCTAGCTAGGATCGCCTCCAAAATGGGAACCCGGGACTCTCGAACTCGACCTTGTCCCGATAAATAGGCGATCAAATCTCCTACCCGCAAACCGAGGAGGTGTACTGGTCGCGGACTGGCCCGAATATCTGGAATACTGTTGCCGCTGACCCCATCTATACTCACTACTAGCACCGGCAGATCTGGACCTCTTGCTCTGTCCTCTATCAATATCACGCTCACCCCTCTGCGGCTGTTGCTGCTCTTCTAAGTTCTGGGCATGGGCCTGAATACGGGAAATGTCCATCCCCTCCTGCAATGAAGCTGTCAAGCAATCTTTGAACAAATGTGGCCCTAAGCCACTCACAAATCTATGTACTCTATCTCCCATGTCAGCCACCATAGTCGGAGCATATCTAGCCAATGAATTAAAGTGAAGGCTATACTCCCGGGCACTCATATTCCCTTGCTTAAGATTTAAGAATTTATCAGCTCTGGCCCGACGGACCTCGGGTGGCAAATAATGACAAATAAAAGCTTTCACGAACTCTTGCCAAACCGGGAGGTGCATCCTCTCCTCTTGAAGAAATTCAATTATTGTACCAAAGGACCGCTACATCCCGGAGTCTATAAGATGCCAACTCCACAGATTCAGTATCGGAGGCATGGATGATTCTCAACGTCCTCAATATTTCATCTATAAAACCTTGCGGGTCTTCATCCGGCTTCGACCCAAAAAATTCTGGGGGATTTAAACTCATGAAATCACGAGCCCTTGCACTAGTGGCTCTATCACCGGGACCCGCACTTTGCCGTTGAGCCTGAGCGACAACCAACTGAGTCAATAACTGAATGGCCTCGGTCATCTGTTGACCCGAAGCACCCGGTGGAGGAACTGGAGGCATAGGAGCCGGAGTAGAGACCCCTCCTTATTCTTCTAGAATATGCGAAGTGTGAAAGGTATGTGACGGAGCCTCGTTATCGGACTCACCTTCTTCTATATTCATTGGTGGCTCCCTTTCCATCCACCTTTCTGTCGTAGCCTTGCCCTTCTGGGCGGCTGTGGCTTTCCTCTTTACCGGCATCACTGAAATCATAACGCACAATTAGAGAAAAGGAAATCTTATAACATAGCTCTATCGCACGATCTAACATGAAGAAAGACGGCCATTTGTTCCTAAATGCCCCGCAGCCACTTGTTTATAAGTGTAGCGCGCTTCACACCCATAAACGAGGCTCCGCTAGACACGGCTCGTAGACACACCCTAGGACGAAACTTCTCTAATACCACTTCTGTCACGACCCGACTAGGGCCATGACGGGTACTCGGAGCTGACCATCGAGCACCACTCATTATGCTAATCATCATACCCAACCTGAACATACACGATCTCTGAGGCAACACACATATAAACACATAAGCCCTCACGGCTACAAAAATAATATACAAAAGTGTACATTGATGTATCCATGAGATAACTATTACCCACGGATACGTATCTACGAGCCTCTATTACAGTACTGAGACATAAGGACAGGACAAGACCCCGTCGTGCCCAAATATATACACAAAAGAATGTATCAACAAATGGCACCTTCGGAATAGTGCAGTGCTCCTGTGAATCAGCCGAGTAGCTCCTAATCATTTGGACTGCCTCCTTGTCTACTTGCGGGCATGAACACAGCATCCAAAAAGAAAGGACGTCAGTACGAACAATATACTGAGTATGTAAGGCATACACAATAACATGGTAAAGAGATGCGAGAATATAAGACAAAGCGGTAAGCTGTAACTGATTGCCTCTTAAGGCGGAGTTAGGCATGCTAACTCATATAATAAAAACATCATATCATGTATATATGTAATCGCCCGACTATATAGGTGCGGTATGATCATCATTAGCCCGCGTCCAGGCCTCCCGCGTCCGAGGTAACCATCTCATGCCGACCACTAGTGGTGTCTGCCCATGCCATCTAGACATGGTGTATATGCTGCCCGCCTTAGCGGTGTATGCCCGGCCATGTAGGTGCGGTATAATCTAATCATCATATACTTATCATAAAGCATGCATTAGAACTCAAATACAAACTATAACTCTATCGGGGTGACGTAAGGTCGAGAACCCCCGATTCCATTATGGAGTAGTCATGATCATCATGCCTAGCATTATAAGGTAAGTCTAGCAACAATGAATAACATCAAGGAATCATTAGCTTCATAAGAATATCATATCATGAGCTTTAAAGGTCTCTAGATTTAGATTCATCGTCATCATTATCTCATTTATAAGATGTCTCTTATCATTATCTTATGAGTAGCCCCTATAGCCATAGACTTATAATTTTCGGGAATATATGAGAAAGTCATGGAAAGATAAAGGAATGTCATATTATAGGAATCATGCCTTGGGACAAGAAGGGACTAGCCTCGCATACCTTTACGTCTCGCTAGCTTTATCAATTAAACTCCCTCCAATGTTCACAATTCTACATTCAAGAGAATTCGTACTAAGGTTAGATAACCGGAACGTACTTAAGCTTAAGCTAAAGCTAATGAAAATTGGGTAGCATCTCCTTTGTTTCTATAACTTCCTCCATATAATATAACAACTTCCAAACATCCAATCACAACATTTCTGATATCATAATCAATAAACTTCATTAAGTTAGTCATTATTCAATTCTCAAAATTCCCCTCAAAGTTATTCATAACCATAGCCATAATACAACACCACATTCCTCCTCATATAATGCTTCTCAATATTCTTAATACCATTTATAACAAGATTATACTCATAACATGTCAAGAACTAGGTTTCAAGTCAAGTTACTATTCAAGAATACCATTACTTTCACATTTGATCTCCATATTTTACTTTCCTCCTCAATCCAAGTCTTTAAACCGTTCAATATTCTTAATAACATGAAATGATCATAAAACTCACCTTCGATTATGTAGGAATGGGTTTTGGATGGAAATGCTTCACTTGGTGAAAACCCTAACTTTAATTCCAAAGAGATTTCTAGCTTCCGTCAACCCTAGTTAGCATTCTTGCACTTGATTCTATTAGTTTTTTGTATTTGATCTTTGATTTCCCTTGAATTCATGTGAATGAAGTGTGTGGAATATTCTAGAGGTTTTGAGAGAAGTAGAGGAAATGAGAAATGAGAAATAAGACCTTGGGTCATCCTTTTATAAAAATTTAAAAGTTGCCCGACGGGAATTATACGAACCCTTATACGGTCCGTATAATGTTATACGATCCGTATAAGTGACCGTATAACTCCATCAGTTATGGCCCTTCACTGTAACGGTTATACGGACCATTATACGGACCGTATAAATGGTCGTATAATCCACCTTCTCACCGAACTTTTTCTCGTCGTTTCGTTTGATTTTCAATCCTTATGGGACCTTTTTAGTACTTGTTTAACACTTTATTAACAATATAAGGGGCATTATAACTCTTTCTCAAGGCATCATTAAATCAACATTAGCTCGGTACTTTGCAAAATCCTTCCAAAACACGACTTATACCTTGCCTTCCCCAACGAACTTTCTTCTCCTGCCTTAAATGTCTTTGGAATCTTAATTAGAATTGTCAAGTAACCTTTCTTACTTGTAGGGACATTGCATACATCTCACCCTGCGTTAGTCTATCTACTACACGACGACATGAAAATTTCCCAGGTGTAACAGGCCTCATATCAGAAAATGTCTCAACTTCATTCTTCTTAGGCAGCAATACAAGATTGGGGTGTGTTATAGACTTAGGAAGAGTGTGGCCCTCAAAGTAAGCCTTCACCACCTTATGCACATCAACACCAACTATATCCCAACATGACTGGTAAAACAAACGATAAACCAAATAGGGACCCGGCAGCACTATGCCCACTAGTTCCACACGCTTTGCCCGACTTTTTCAAGACTTGGAATATTGTAGACATAAAGATTATCCTCCTCTCATTACGCACCAAACACTCCCGAACTTGAAGACCGCCACCGTCCATGAAACATATTTCTCAATATGCCAGAATTTTTGTCGAATATAACACATATGCCCATATGATCCTTAATAACGTGTTGCCTTAAGTAGTTCAAAAACATACCCCACGTCTTTGTGCTCTCATTAGCTGCAATTTCAAAAGCTAGAGGGAATATAGATCCATTTGCATCCATTCCAATTGCAATTGACTTTATGTCTGATGTGCCATGAAATTACGGTGCATTCAATGCCAATTGCTTAGTCTTTTGTGAATCCTCAAGTACTTTTGATATCGTTTTTCGTGTTTTTGTGTTGATTTGTAGAATAATAATTGTTGGAAGCAACATGAGGCAAAATGAAGCTAAAATGAGCCAAAACACCACCTGCGAGTCACATGTACGTACGCGAGTCGCGACCCTGCATCCGATGACGGAGATATTCGGAATCAAGATAGTGGTACAAGACATGCGAGCACCACGTGTGCGTCGAGTCGCACTTGATCTTGCCGCACCGTGGTACAACGGCCAAGATGCGGTACAGCCAGGAGACTTTGGTTCAACCGCGACTCACAGTTGCCATGCGACAAAGTGCGATTCGCACCGGATGCCTGCGGGTATTTTTGTCGAGAATTTGTTCTTGTTTTGGAAAGTCTATAAATAGATTTCTAGGGTTTTGGACTCACTATTCTACATGTTTTAAAGTTGTCTTTTTGTAGAGCTCATTTATTATTGGTTGGTGAAGCTTTTAAGAGATTCCTTTGCTTTTGTCATCTTCTCCATTCAATACTTTTGTAAGCTTTATGAATACACTTTACATTATTGCTTTACTTTTAATGAATATTAGTAGCTAAACTTATTAGCTAAGATTGTGGGACCAAATGTGTTAGTTATGTGATTGGGTTTCATATTTTATACTTCATTTATTGTTGGTGTTTTTTTTTAACCCTTTTTTAAATT